>NC_050451.1:21758036-22058036 GCF_903995425.1 Onychomys torridus
GGTCACTGAGAGGGCGATTTCATTACATCTTCAATTTCTGTTGAAGACGCTTAAAGCTCAGGCTTTAAAAAGTTCAGTACTGGCATCATGTGCACGTTCTTTCTGCGTTTATTTTATGGATAAGGGCAAATCGCACCTAGGTGAGAATTTACCACAAGGTGGCAGCAGACACCAGCCTATAGCTCAGTCTCGTCGCTCATTGCACATCGGAGTTACTGAGTTCAACAGGCCTGGATGCTTGAAAGGAAAGCCCCTGGAAAGCCACCGAAAGGTACACAATTTACTCTGCTTCCTGTGTTGGTAGCCACCAGTAATTTATGTTATTTAAATGCATAGCATTTAGTTGGGGATCTTGTTCAAATGCTGATTTCAATACAGTACATTTGAGATGGGACCCAATACACAAGTCTCACAGATTCTCAGGTGGTGCTGATAATTTTGGTACATGGGATTTTGTATGTTTCAGTATCTTGGAGAAGAGCTTCAGATGAAGCAAGAGGCTGGTACTATGACTTAGGGGTGAACACATGGTTAACACCCCTGAGGCTCTGGGTTCAAAACTCAGCACGCACGCACGCACGCGCGTGCGCGCGGACACACACACACACACACACACACACACACACACACACACACACAGGACATCTGGACTCCTGCTCTAGCCCGGTGGTGTGACCTGACTCAGGTCACCTCACCTGTGTGTACTTATTTCTCATCTCTCAAATAGGAATGCTATAGGTGCCATCAATACTTTATAGTGAGATTCAAAGTAGGAACTCTGCCCTAGCAAGAAATGGACCTTAGGGAACAGCTGGACGTCTCAGGATGCAGATGCCCGCTGGCTCACACTGGAGGGCCTGCACTACACTGTGATGGAGCTGCGTGGTCCCTTGGAGCCTCTTCCAGTCTAGTTTTCCTTTAGGTGAAAATCATAGGTATTACAATGAATAGATACATAAACGTGCAATTCCTTCAAGCAAGATTTTTCACATGGGGATTTAGCTCAGTGGTAGAGTGCTTGCCTAGCAAGCGCAAGGCCCTGGGTTCGATTCTCAACTCAAAAAAAAAAAAAAGATTTTTCACACAGTGATTGGTGTTGTATCTTTATTCTGTTGGATTCAATCAAATATGTGGTCAACTGTGGCTAAATTTTATGTCAGGAAGAAAGAGGTTATTTTATTCATGTGAATGTGTGTTCATGTTTGCACATGTTTCTCTGTGTGTAAATCTGCCTGCGTGAAATAGGCCAAAACATGTGAGGCTGTCACTTCCTGTAGGTCACAGAACAATCCTGAAGCATATAATCTGACTTAAAAAATGTCCAGGGAAGAAGAACTAGGACACACACATCTATCAGTTTTGAAGTCAGGCCAGATTTAAATCCTAGTTTTATACCTAATAAGCTTTGGGATCTTAGAAAATGGGAGAAAAAAAACTCCCTGAGGCCCAGTTTTGTCATGTTTAAAATAGAGAATAATCAATGACACCTCCCACCAGGGTGGAGTCTGCCTTTCAGCTCTCAACAAATATTTAAATGCCTAGTAGTTGCTAGGCACTGATATGGATGTCAGGGACGCTGCAGTGCATAGCAACACCGTTCCCGACCCTGACACACACACACACACACACACACACACACACACACACACACACAATCCAAACTAAAGTGCTTTGGGAGAGCCTGACAAAAACAGATGAAAATTAATTTCAGCTAGTGCTGAATGCTATGAAGAAACAAAAAGGGACCATAGGTCAAATGACAAGGCTGAGGGGCCACACTGGAAACACTGGGGAGTCTCTCTGGTGTGGTCTTTGGGGCTGAAAGCTGAACAAGGAACCAGTGTGTGATGATCTTCATGTTTCAGACAGATGGAACGAGACACAGTGTGTGTGTGTGTGTGTGTGTGTGTGTGTGTGTGTGTGTGTGTGTGTGTGTGTGAGAGAGAGAGAGAGAGAGAGAGAGAGAGAGAGAAGCTAAAATATAATCTGGACTAAAGCAGCTAAGGACGACACACCAACTTAAAGTTGTCTCAGCTGGCTCTTCAGAGAAAGGGAAAGAGAGTTAGCAGGGATTATAAGGAACTCGTCCATTCATATTTATTCAGGGCAGTGGAATCTAGCCTGGAAAGAAATTACTTAGAATTCCTGCTAGGATTTACAATTCTTAAAGAGGAACTTGTACTCTAGGTATGTTTACAAATAAATTATTCCAGGAACTGATAAAGGACGCTACATAAAACTAGAAAGCCACCATAGAAAAAGTTATCAAGGGACCAAGAGACTCCTCTTAGAGAGATGACATCTGAGATGAGATATTTGATGGACAAACTGTGCTAAGACTTGGGAGAGAAATGTAAAGAACAAATAAGCACCTAAACAAGAAGGAAGGTGGATGTGAACTAGGCACATGTGAGCACAGAAAGGTCAATGTGGTAGGTATGTGGGGGCCGGGGAGAACACTGCACCTATGTCTTAAAAATAATGGCTCAGAAGAAGTACTGGGGAGGAAGACACCTG
Organism: Onychomys torridus; assembly: GCF_903995425.1. Taxonomy (NCBI): domain Eukaryota; kingdom Metazoa; phylum Chordata; class Mammalia; order Rodentia; family Cricetidae; genus Onychomys; species Onychomys torridus. Next base: position 21,760,554 of record NC_050451.1, read on the forward strand.
TGGGAAGGGATGGTGATGGTTGGGTCCACCTACAGGTGTACAAACTCAGAGAACATTCAGGACGTGTAATGAACTGGACGTGAGGGGGAAGGCTAGGGATTTAGGGTGTTCCCATAGTCCGAGTACAAGAACAACACAGGAGTTTGAAGCTGTAGTTATGGTCAGCCATTAAAGGCTAAGGCTTACAGCTGAAGAAACAAGAACACAGGAGTTTCACTAAGGAGTGCTCAACAGAGCTGGAGACAAAAGGACAAGTCCAAGCTTCCCCATAAATCTAGTTTTCTTTTTGACAGCCCTCACTGTCCATGGCGTGGAACCACCCCAGGTGAGCGTTTCCTGACCATTTGTACAAGTCCCTCTGAAAGCCAATAAGCCATCCACAGCAGGTCAAAGTCTGGTTCAAACACAGCATCCCCTTGCTCTCAACATTATCCTTCTGTTGAACACACATGAGATTGCATAATCCTATTTCAGTTACCATGGCAACGGTTGACTCCTATAGAGACAGCAATTGATTGCAATCTCTAAATCAGAGATTGTGAACATGACTCCCAGCAGGAGCCTGGAACGGATTTGTAAGAAGCAATGGTGTGTGGTAGGGAGGGGTAGGAAGTCCGGCAAACTGTAAAGTATTGGGATAATCAAATGCTACTGAACCACATATTTTTTGAGCTTTGTGAGTATAAAAACATGATTCACAGCCCGTTGTGAGCTTGGAGGTTACCACTCTGCTGTCTTTTCCAGGTGTTTTTGTGTTAGCTCTCCAAGCAGCCAGGTCTATGGAGGGACCCAAAACTGCTTGACCACACAGCAGCCATGACAGGCTTAGGGGCCTAGACACAGCTTCTGTGACAGGCTTACTGGCAGGCAACACCAAGATCCAGCAAAAGCCTTAAGCTGACACCACCCAGGGATCCTCCCAGGGGTGAGGAAGTACCTGACATCCCAAACATTCCAACCATTAGATAAGGTGGCCAGATGTCCTTGAGTCTAGCACATGCCTATTTTTTTGTTTTACAGATACCCCTAGACAATTGTCAGCCAATCAGGGTCCTGGACCCTGGAAATCCCCTCACCCCCACCTCTGCTATGATAAAAACTCTGCCCCACCTGGGCTCAGGGTTCTGTGCTCTCACTGCTGTGTGGGACAGACAGAGGGACCAAACTCCGAGCTTGAAATAAAGGCTCTTTGCTTTCACATGTGGATTTCAGTTTCCGTGGTGGTCTTTTGGGGATCCCTGCGATCTGGGCATAACAGTCTTTGCCACTGATACTCTTAGAACTGGTCCTCTTACTGCCCAGGTTTCAATTTGGACTCATAACATTCAGATGGCTCTTGGCCACTTTCAGGCTGTTTTTGCATTTTACCTCTAATCTGGTCTGCTTAGCAACTTGCAAGTCCTATGCAAATCCGGTAAACTGAGACTTTGGCTCTTGATTTTAAGCCTGGGTGTAATGAACACACCAAGCAAGACATGACAATGTGGAGCAGGGTCACTAGTAAATGATATCCTTTCAAATCTTAATGAGCCAAGTGAGCTCGTTTTCTGAAAGGCCCTACTAATGCTAGGCAACTCCACCCTCACCGCAAACACCCATCTCCACCCAGACCCTGAGTCAGAGTTTATTTTCCACCTAAGTTAATTCCTTTGCTGGAGCTTTAGCGCTAAGCAGAGAGGTGTCGCTCTACAGATCAGGGGAGTGTGTACATGGTGCCTAGAGACGGTGGTGTCATAAGGAGATCTACACCAACAATGTGGACACTTTAGAAGTCAGCCCTCATCTGAAGCCGCCAGAGCCCGAGTCAACCATGCTTCCTGTCCATTTCCTCCTCATGTTGCTTGCTGCCTCAGGTCAGTGCTTCTGACTTTGGATTCCTACTAATGAAGCAGTTGGATTGTCTCCCACTAAGCTCCTTGTCACACTTTCCGGCACTTTCTTGGGGCTGGTCTTTTGAACTCAAATGCTCCATGGTTGTACCTCATTGGACAATCTACCTTCTTATCAAAATGTTTTCATACATGCAGCTTACAAAGGGAAACAGGGCAAGTTCTCAGGGAGACAATGGTCATTTCTACTAGTGTCTGAAATCTGGAACCTCAGAGGTGAATGTCCATGGAAGGCTTACCTATAAAACTGCACAGTGATAAAAAAAATTATGTGGTCCATTTGTAATATCAAGAACTAGGAGAAATATTGTCGGTAGTGTAATGACATTGGTGCATGGGAGGCCTTGGTGGGTTGGGTCAAGGTGAGGGAGGGATGGTGATGGGTGAGTGAGACCACCTTGTAGATGCAGCAGTGGTGGTGTGAGGCAGTGGAAATTTACTTATACCATGCAGGCACAGCATTCACCGATGTGGAGAGTTTATTTTGCAGGGAGGGTAGAGGAAATAGAGGGAGGGGGAGAGAGAGAGAGAGAAAGAAAGAAAGCAGAGGCGTGCACACCACATGGTGAGAAAGGGAGGGAGGAAGGAGAAGAGGAAGGAGAAGGGAGGGGTTTTCCTTAAAGGAGGCTTTTACGTAAATGAGGTCAGGATGCTGGGCCCCAACGCCCGCCCGCTGGTTCTGAATGCTGACAAGGAGAATCAAAATGGCTGGTGGTACTGTGTTCGTTCCAGTGTCAGAGCAAGGTACTCATGCACAGACAGTGGTTGGAAGTATGAATTCAAGAATATCTCTTTTAAATGTCTATTTGATTCATAATGAGGTAGACATAGACAGTCCTGGAAACACATATACTAAGGAATTTAGTAGTGATTATTTTTGAGGTAACAGGTAGAAGTGGTAGAGTTGGAAAAATGGGGAAGAATATATAGATGATTTGAGTTTTACTTTCTTTTATACATTTTTTTATTTAATTAAAGTAACACAAGTTCTATTTTGCATGAAAAAAAGCATGTAACATGTCTTAGTAATACTTTGAAATATTGATTCATGTTGGAATGTTATTTAAGTACTTTGGATCAAGTAAAATCATCTTTAATTTTTACCATCTTAAAAAAACTTTCAACAATGTGGTTACTAGGAAACATTAAATTACATGTTGGATAGACTTTTTATCCTAAAACACCTTTACGTGACTTTCTCTCTTTTGAGTTTTTTTTTTTTTTTTTTTTTTTTTTTTTTTTTTTTTTAGGAAGGGTCTCACTGAGCAGCCCTGGTAAGTCTGGAACTTACTATGTAGGGTGGCCTTGAATTCACTGATATCCACCTGCCTCTGCTTCCTGTGTGCTGGATTAAAGGTGTGCACTGTTGACTTTGCTGACCTATGACCTCTGTCTGCAAGACTTGGGATTCTTAGGACCTTAATGAATGGGGAGGATTACAGTCTAACGCTGTTGACAACTTACTTCAGTTTCCATGTATTTTTATACATGAATGAAGTAAAGAAAGCATGATATAAGGAAGGTTGTTTGAGTTCACAAAAACGTGGTCAGAAACAATGCCGGTAAGTAAATGCTAATTATTGACAGAGCAACCCTTTCCAGAACTTTCTCAGGAAAAACTAATTCAAACACAATTGCTTGGCATGTACTCTAGATTATATTGGGAAAGCATGGAAGCAAGGCAGAAGGCCGTATCCAGATTCAGAGTACACTGACCAGATGGGGTCCCTTAGCTATGTTCTGATATCCAGCAAGAATAAACATGTCTTATACATTGAATGTAAATTGAATTGTAAACACAGGAGGCATGAAATCACACCCAAAAACAATCCAGGGAACAAAATGCACCTGAGGTAAAAGGCCCTCTGCTTTTTTCCTCAGCCTCTCTCACAGTTCCCCATGGGTCATTCTTTTAAGTATGTTCCATCGATGCAATAAACCTGTGTCACTGTTCCTGTCCCTGGCAGAACTTTTTTGAAATGTATAGAATACTGTGCTTGAATCCAGTACTCTTTTGGTAAACACACACACACACACACACACACACACACACACACACACACCTGATAAAATATTTTCTACATGAATTTTCATTTTTTAAAAGAATCTGTGTTTCTAAATTCACATAGAGTAGGGCCTTCATGCCCACTGAGCTGAGCGGCAGCCACTCTGGTTACATAGGTGGCCACTGTCAGTTTGTACAGTGCTCGCCAGTCTCTGATGTCTGGCAAGGAATGGAGCTGCTTTTCTGACCTGTTTTGCCATGAAATCAGGTTCTTGATTTTTGACACAAAACGTATTAAAGAAAAAGTTAAAAACCAATTGCTTCTTCACTGCCATGGCCAAGGAGGCATCATTAGATGCAGAAATGAGCAACTAGCTACATGGCTCAATCTGTAGAATTGAACCACAAAACCTGGCCCAGTTAAAGGACATGTAGTTACAAGCTTTCAGATACATTAAATGTCACATAAAATCTACATAGTTAGTGAGGAAGAATTACTTCATTTACTCTGTTACCCATTTGGTTAAAAGTATTAACTGAGTATATACTATGGGCAGACACTGTTCTTGGACCTGGGAACACAGCAAACACCTGTCTCACAACCTTGAAGCTTGTATTTGAGGTGGAATTGCGAGAGGCAGTGCCCACAGTGTGGACAGATCACTATTTGTGCAGAGAAGACCTCAGGCACAATAATAACTGTTTATGAGTGAGCTGTAGACATCCTGGAAGGATGCATTTTGAACTTCCTTAATACATATGAGGAACAGGGAAGTTCACACGGCTGGAACAGAGTGAGCAGAGCCAGGGGAATCAAATGTGAGGTCAGACAGACGAAGCAAGGACTGCCCTGTGGGTTTCCCATTTTTATTTCATCATTTTTTGAGTGTTTGGTCAGAGGATAACCTCTGATGTATGGCAGGCTGGCTGGACTGCTAGCTCTGGGATTCTCTTGCCTCTGCCTCTCACCTCACTTGAGGAATGCTGAGACAGACGGGAGCAGAATTTATAGCTGGCTTTAAAGTAGACTCTAGAGAACAGAACTCACGTCTTCATATCTGTGCGTGCCTGAGCCACCAGCTGTCTTCCTAGCCCTCCCTGCTATCTGAGGTTTGGGGCTAGCAGATGAACTCAACCTTCTGTTGCATGTTAGACGTAAGGCTGATGGCCGACCCTCAGAAAGACAGTGTTCCTGCCTGACGTGGGCTTTGGCACACTGCCATCTCTGCTGTGGGGAGCACGGTCATGCACATCACACTCACCAATATTTTCTTACATAATGTAAATAACGTCTGTGTTCATTTTCTTTTGTTGCTGCCCTGGTTTGTCAAACGTCATATATTTGTGGTTAGATGTCTGACATGTCTCACAGTGCTAAAATGAAAATTTTCAGAGTTGTGATCCTCCAGGAGGCTTCAGGATAGGTTCACGTCTTTGCCCTTCCTGGCCTCTAGAGGCTGTTCATATTTCTTGTCTCTGTTATAAAAGCTATCAGTGACTTATCTTTCTCCCTGTTCACATTTTTTTTTCTTTTGCTGTCTTTTGCTTCCTTCTTATACTTTAAGAATCCTTAAGATGGATGGGTCCATGCATGTAATCCAAGACAACTTCTTCCCTAATAACTTCAGCTTAATCACAACTTTAAGGTCCATTGTGCCATGAAGAGTGTATTATGTTGTGGGGACTAGGAACTAGGTATTTTGGCTAGGACAAAGGGGCCATTCTATCACAAGTTCCAAGTGTTACTAAATTACCTCCTGCCCCCCACTGCCAGCATACACATGTCTCTAGAGTGCATATTTTAATCACAGAGAAAAAGTTCTAAACCAAGCTTTGAAACATAGAGAAGGGAAATCTGTGGACAAAACTGTGGTTTGGAATTTTTCAGAAAGCTCTTGAGCAGAGAGATGGAACATGTCCTGAAGCATATACCTGGAAGTAGAAGAGGTACAGGAGAACGTTCTGAAACTGATGGCTGAACCTTTAGAAACACATTCCGAACTTGCAAGAGTCAGGACAGGCTCTTTGGAGTGCAGGCACATGAATGCTGGGGGACACCGTCAAGCAAAAAGGGACAGCTATGGGCAGATGGAAGCTAAGTCTCTGCACACCAAAATAGTAAAATCTAAAATGGAGTTTGTACACACGAGGACATCTGCCTAGAGTCTCTTCCCTGAGTGCAGCACCCTTCCCTTCTTAGTAACGTGGAGTAGGAATGGAGACCAGAAGGAGATGTAATTCTTATTCTTAAGTTCCCTAACACCTGGCCTACCTCAGCATCCACTCTTGGCCAAGTAAACTGAAGTGGTAATTTTGCTTACTTATAACCCCTTATTTAACTTGTGAGCAAAATTTTTCTTGTCTTCCAAGTGAATTATTCTTAAAATAATCTCTCTCTCTCTCTCTCTGTCTCTCTGTCTCTCTGTCTCTCTCTCTCTTGGTTTTTTGAGACAGGGTTTCTCTGTAGCTTTGGAGCCTGTCCTGGATCTCACTCTGTAGACTAGGCTGGTCTCGAACTCATAGAGATCCACCTGCCTCTGCCTCCCGAGTGCTGGGATTACAGGTGTGCGCCACCACTGCTCAGCCTTTCTCTTTATTTGTAAACTCTTATCATTTGTAAATAAGGATCTTTGATTTTTTCCCTATCTCTGTCCACTTTATCTCTTTTCCTTGCCTTATGTCTCTAGCTTGGACTTCACTTACGATATTGAATAGGAGTGGGAAAAGTGAATGTCCTTGTCTTATTTCTGCTTTTAGTGGAAATGCTTTGATGTTTTTCCACTTAGTATGATGCTGACTGTGGGTTTATTCTGTATTGCCTTCATTATAATGAGATATGTCCTGGTAGTCCTAGATTTTCTAGAACTTTGGTTATGAGATATATTGGATTTTATCAGAGGCCTTATCTGCCTCCAATGAGATGATCATGTGATTTCTGTCTTTAAGCCCATTTATGTGATTATTACATTTATTGATTTGTATTTGTTGAAACACACTGCCTCTCTTTTGATGCATTCTTGAATTTGGGTTGCAGGTATTTTATTGAGAATTTTTGTTTTTATGTTCATTGGAGAGACTGGGCTCTAATTTAATTTTTTTATTGGGACTTTATCTGGCTTTGGTATTATGGCAATACTGATTTCACAAAAAGAATTTGGAAGTATTCTTTCTGTTTTTATTTTATGGATTTTTTGAGGAGTACTGACGTTAGTCTTTCCTTGAGGTTCTGGTAGAATTTTGCACTGAATCCCTCTTGTCCTGGGATTTTTTTAAAAAAAACTCAGATGATGTTTAACTGCTGTTTCTATTTGCTTGGTTGCTATGGGTCTACTTAAATTATTTACTTTGTCTCGATTTCACAATAATTGGTCATATACATATAGAAAGTTATCCATTTCTTTCCTTTTTTAACTTTTATTTATTGATTTTACATACCAACCACAGAACCCTCTCTCACACCTCTCCCCACCCACAACCTTCCCCTACTCTAACAGGGTAAGTTCTCCCATGGCAGGACAGCTAAGCCTGGTACATTCAGTTAAGGCAGGTCCAAGCCCCTCCCCGACTTATCAGGGTGAGCAAGGTGTCCGACTATCCAGGATCCAGAAAGCTGGCTTGTGCACCAGGAATAGATCCTGGTCACACTGCCAGGGACCCCTCAAACAGATGAAGCTACACAACTGTCTCCCATATGCAGAGGGCCTAGTCCAGTCCCATGCAGGTTCCACAGCTGTCAGAGTTCCCATGAGCTTGGTTCAGTTGTCTCTGTAGATTTCCCCATCACGATCTTGATCCCCCTTGCTCATATAATCCCTCTTCCATCTCTTTAACTGGACTCTCAGAGCTCAGCCTGGTGCATGGCTATGGATCTCTGCACCTGCTTCCATCAGTTACTGGATGAAGGCTCTATGATGACAGGGTATTCACCAATCTGATTACCAGGTTAGGCCAGTTCAGGCACCCTCTCCACTATTGCTAGTAGTCTAACCTGGGGTCATCCTTGTGGATTCCTGGGAATTTCCCTAGCACCAGGTTTCTCTCTGACCCCATAATGTCTCCCTCTATCAAGATATCTCTTTCATTGCTCTCCCACTCCATCCCTTCCCCAGCTTGACCATCTGGTTTCCTCATGTTCTCATCCCCTATCCCCTACCCTCTATTGCCCCCCTTCTTCACCTTCCCTCTATTACCCCCCCATCCCCAGTTTACTCATCAGGATTTCCTGTTTCCCCCTCCCAAGGTGATCCCAATATCCCTAGGGTCCTCCTTGTTTTCTAGCTTCTCTGGAGCTGTGGGTTGTAGTCTGGTTATCCTTTGCTTTACATCTAGTATCCACTTATGAGTGAGAACATACCATGTTTGTCTTTCTGAGTCTGGGTTACCTCACTCAGGATATTTCCTAGGTCCATCCAGCTTCGTGGAGTATGGATTTTAAAAGTTATGTCCTTTATACTCTTTGACATTTTTTAGTGTCTGTTATCTTTTCCTTTCATTTCTAGTTTTAGTCATTTGGGTCTTCTCTTTCTTTCTTTTGGTTACATTTGTCTAAAGTTTTGTTACTCTTGTTAATATATATATCCCATTGCCTGGACCGAGACCTGTCCTTATTTTATTATTTATTTATTGATTGATTGATTGATTGATTGATTGTATTTTTTGAGACAGGGTTTCTCTGTGTAGTTTGCGCCTTTCCTGGAACTCACTTTGTTGACCGGGCTGGCCTCGAACTCACGGAGATCCACTTGTCTCTGCCTCCCAAGTGCTGGGATTAAAGGAGTGTACCACCACTGCCCAGATACTCTTGTTAATATTTTTAAAGAACAAACTTCATTTCATCGATACTTTGTATTGTATTATTTTTTCCATTTCTATTTCATTAATTTTAGTGCTAATTTTGATTATCTCTTCCTGTGTACAATTTTTGAATGTTTTTCTTGCTTTTTAAATGCCTTCAGGTGCATCATTAAGTTATTAATTTGAGACCTCTAATATTTTATGTGGGGACATAATTCTGTGAGGTTTCCCCTTAGGGTGACTCCATTGTTTTCACAGATTTCAGTGTGTTTTGTTCCATTCTAGGTTTTAAATTTTTAAAATTTCCTTCTTTTTCCTTTTCTGACTCTATTATCATTTAGTAGTACGTTGTTTTGTTTGTACACTTTCTGTATATTTTATTGTTGTTTATAAAGCTTTATTCTATTGTGGTCAGATAGAATGCAGAGTGTTATTTCAGTTTTCCTCTGTTTTTTGAGACTTGCTTTCTGCCCTAATATATGGTTGAATTTGGAAAACGTCTCATGGGATGATGAGGAGAAAGTGTTCTCTTTAATGTTTGAGTGGAATGTTTTGTAGATGTTTATTAGATGAATTTAATTTATGATATCATGGGCACTTCTGAGTTTGGGCAAGTTTCTTCTTCGATTGTACTGAAAATACTCACTATGCCTTTGTTATGGTATTCTTCTCCTATACCCATAACTCAAAAATTAGGTCTTTTTATGGTGTTCCCAAACTCTCTCATGTTATGTTCATATATTTATTTAAACATTCTCATTGATTTTTACTGAGCCATCCAATTCCTCTACTTTTTCTTGTAGCCCCATTTTATGTTTTTAACATGATCTATTCTGTTGGGGAGGTTTTCCAGTAGTTTTTAATTTGGCTTATTGAGTTTTTATTTTCCAGAATCATTTCAGTTTAGCTATTCCTCAGAAATTCTATCTTTTTTAAAAAAATTTAATTTTCATATCTTGGATTGACTCCCTTATTTAATTCAGCTCTTTTTGAAAGATCTTCCAGGTCATTTCCTATAGAATTTATTACTATAGGGTTAGTAACTTTCATTGGGACATGTCTTGTTTTTCATCTACTTTTGTTTCTGTATCGGGACTTGTGCATCTGAAATAGTGTGTTGGTTGCTTATTTCTTTTTGCACAAATAAACTTTCCTATTTCCAGGTAGACATGTGCAATGTTCAGACTTCAGCTGAGGGTTTGAGACCTTGTTTTCTTATGTGGAACTTGTGTTGAGGATCCCAGGTTCTATCCCTAGACTTTTGAGGGTCCTCTACTCTCTGCCTGAACAGTATTCAAAGGACAACACATTCCTTGCTGGTCTTCTCCTCTACTGCCTTCTGATGTGGACTGTAAGACTAATGTTCTGTGTGGAGTGAGCTCTGTACAACCCAAGGTTGGGGACAGCAGATGTAGGGGAGTTAGGTGTGTAGTCAGGAGGTCTGTAGGAGAGATGTGGTCCTTGGGTGTCAGGCTCGGATCTGAAAGATGTGCTGTGCTACCTGTTTGAGTTACATGGCTCTAACTGGTCTTCAGGTACCAGGAGCTGGTATTTATGGTGGGTGGTGCTAGTTGTATGTAGGGCACAGGTCTCCAGAGTTCTCTGGTGGTGTCATGGGCTGAGGTGGGCAGTGATACTTGTGACGTGTGGTGGCTCCATGAGGTCTTCAGGGGGTGGGCCTGAAATGATCATTTTAAGAGTGGAGGGGCAGTGGTTTCTGTTTTCAGGGTGCCAACTTATTCTTTTCATTTTCCAAAGTTCTGAGAGTCTAGCCAGTGTCTACCTTAACTAAAGATAAGAGTCAGTTGAAATGAAGGAGAGAAAATAAAGAAAGAGGGAAAATGAGAATCAAAGTAGACCACTTCAGTGAGGTATGCAGTAGCCAGTTGCTCTGAATGCACTGTGAATTTTAGTGTTGAGTAATTTCTCAACACTGCTTGGTAGATGATATGTTCAGCAAACAATGTCATTTGGGGAACTACTTTTACCAGCCTTCTGCACAGTGTCTAGTAAGATATATAATGGATTGTTATGAGATTTACAACTGCCATGAGTATGAATGGGGAAATCTGTGTTAAGAATAATGACCAGTGATCCACATAGCTTCTCTCTTAAATGATGGTGATTGGATGTCCAACAGGTTAAGACTTATGAAGTGACAATAGTTGGTCTCCAGCTTTAGAAAATAATGAGTGTTTGCCTAAGTGTCCATATGGTTAGTGACCTGCAAGGCTGGGATCTGAGTCAAAGTGTTTGTGAAATTCAAAAGTGCTCCTTTAATCGGTTCCCTCCTTCACCCTCGGGGCTGTTGCTTCTCTTTGTAGATAGATGCACTCCCAAATTTGATGCTCTGAGCTTTTGATTTTCCAGCTTTTTATTCCTCCCCAATTGACTCCAATTTACAAAATAATTTCATCAACCATAAAAGAGCATAGGATATGAATCTGGCAATTTTGGGTTAAAATTTTAACTCTGCCATTGGTTAACTGTCACGCATAAGGCCATTTTTTGTGGCGGTAACTTCTCAGCATCAAACAGAACCGACAATAGTTGTCTCAATCTAACATGTTAGCTCACGAGTAACACAGGTCCCAGATCCTCGACAAGACTACCAACCCAACTCAACTCATTGTCCAGAATCCCAAGGGAAAAAAAATGTACTCATTATGCATTGTGCTTTTCCTCTGTGGCTTAAAATATGAAAGATGTTGGGAAACCTCACAGAAATCTTTACAAAGTATAGTTTTGTGTTTTCTCTAAGGTGTTCAAGGTGCTCCGGTTTTTTTTGTGGAGAATGCCAACTCCCTCCTGGAAAATGCCTCTGATCACACAGTGGTTGCCATGGTCACTGTGTCTCTCTCACCTCATACTTCTCTGGTTGGAGATCCTGTTATTCTTAATGCCAGCCCCGTGGTGCATCCTTTTGTGCTGGCTCATAGATTCTCACATCGGTGGGATGTAAGTATGGAGGCAGGTAGTAGCAGCACACCTTAAGGGATCTAAATGAGACTGTCCTCTCTGTCTTACTTTCTACTGCTTGTGTAATTAGGTATGTGTGTTGTTTGTTTCAGCCTTTTTATTTTTTGATACTGGGTTTCTCTCTCTGTGTAGCTCTGGCTGCCCTGGAACTCACTCTATAGACCAGGCTGGCCTTGAACTCACAGAGATTCACCTGCCTCTGCCTTCCAAGTGCTGGGATTAAAGGTGTACATCACTACCACATCTGGCTAGTTTTAGCCTTTTGAGATTATATAGTTTAAGGTGGCCTTGAACTCCTGATTCTCCTTTCTTGCCATTCCAAATCGTGGGATTATAGACCTTCTTGCATGCTTTTAATTAATTTAACATTCCACTCTTTGGGACCCTATGCTGTGTCAAATATTCTCAGAATCTGTGAGAATAACAAGGAACACCAGTTTTACAGGTACTTATTAAGGATCTAGTTAGATGCAAGGTTGATGCCTCCTCACTGCATCTACTTGTTTGTAGGAATACATACCAATTAAGTATATACACGCAAATATAAAATTGACAATATTACCCGAGCAATGAAATGCAAATTCTCAGACATGTGAGAGTACCAAACAAGGACATATGATATAGTCACGGCTTTCTTTAAGTAGAATTATGTGAAAAGCAGTCTTTAGATTGGGCAGGAATTGATAAATGAAGGAGAGAATGTTATAAGTCATGCGCAAGGATGATATAGGAAGAAAGATCTTGATAAAGAGAAGGGACTAAATGATCAGTGTGACCAGATCTGAACAGGGAGTGTGGTGGGAAACCTGACTGCCAAGGAGATGAAGGACAGAGCTTGCAGGGCCTGAGAGATGTGCAGGGAAATGTTTATTATTTTGATCTAATAAAGCTAATTCTCTTACTGGGGTGATGTTCAGACAGTCATATTGCTCATTATAAGAGCTTTGGGGTCCCTAAGATCAGGGTAACTTAAATATGCTGTAAAGCTATTCATGCATAGCATTCACCTGGTCCCTTTGCATTGCCCCTGGAGACCTACAAGAGGATTCAGTGTAACATATCTTCAGACACAGTTGAACTGCCCTAGGCTGGTTTGGCCCCAGGCTCTGCTTCTTTCTCCCTCCAGGCACTCAGTACAGTTACTGGCAGAAGCATCTTCCATCAGGGTGAAAGAAAGCAAGAGGATACTTGCTTGAGCCCATGTGCACATTTAAAGACTTGCATCTACTCATAGGCTATTGACTGGAGCAAGTCACATGTCCAAGCCATAGAAACTGCAAAGTCACATGTCAAAGGGCATGAGTACAGGAAAGAGCAAAGCATCAGAAACATGAAAACTGCGGAGTGTGCCAGAAAAGAGACATGATCTGCTAATGCTCTAATGCTCTAAAAGGATCAACTAGAAGCTGCAATGGACACATACTCTAGGACGGTGTTCTCAACCTTCCTGATGCTTCGACCCTTTACTACAGTTCCTCATGTTGTGGGGACCCTCAACCATAGAATTATTTTCATTGCTACCTCATGACTGTAATTTTGATACTGTTATGAATTGTATTGCAAATGTCTGATGTGCAGGGTATCTAATATTCGACCCCTGTGAAAGAGTTGTTTGACTCCCAGTGGATCACAATCTACAGGTTGAGAACCACTGTTCTAGAGGGACAAGGAAGGTATTTAATAGGACCTGGGATATCCTTACCAAGCCTTGGCATTGTCAACCTTTAAAATTTAATTCCACTATGAATTTGGTATAAAATGCTATCTTGTACTTGTTCTCCATTCAGCTTCTATTATAAGCCCAACCAGCAAAATGGTGCCAAGACTGTAATCTTGCTGATCACCATTTCCTGTTGTAATAATCATGAGGTAAACTGAGAAGCCTACTTTCCTCCATGGCTCCTCTGGTTATGAGCAATATGAACCTGGGTAAATTACTTGACTTTCAGTGTTTCTGGTTTTTTTTTTTTCTGTAAAATGAGATGAACAGTAATCATATTACCTCACTTGAGTTGTTGATAAAACATTTCTGTGAGATAGTGTATGTAAAGTTCCATGCTGCTGCTTAGGCCATTATAAACAGTTGATACCTAGTATTTGTTTTATATAAATATATTTATAATTCAATACTCCACTGTGTTACAAATATTAAAAAACAAGAAATGTGGCCACATAATTAAAATGATATCCTCACTATATGTGGAAATATACCCCTTTAATCCCAGTACTAAGGGCTGAGGATATAGAATCTCAACTTTGAGCCTGTCTGAATACATGATGAGGCCTTTGGTATTGGAACAAAATCCAATTGTCAAGTGCGGTGGCTCACAGTTGTAACCCTAGAATTTGAGAGGCTAAGACAGAAGGATTGCTATGAGCTTAAAGCCATCTTGTTTTAGAAATCGAGATATAAGTCTACCTGGGCTATTGTATGAGACTATGACTCAACAAACTAGCTAATTAACCAACTAACTAAAACAAAAAGACCAAACCCAAACCAAAAAAATACAGTATCATAGACTAGCACTAGGTAGCATTAAAATAAGTTTGATGGTGAGATAACTTCATAGTATAAAAACATGCCTGAAAATGAAGATCCACCTTTACTATTGCACAATAGAAGAGGGCACCCTCCATTTTACTTAGGGCTTTACATCTATGTCTTCATCCTTTCTTCTTTGCTCTCTATAGGAAGCCAATCATTTGATCCTCCTTTATTGTGCTCTTTTTACAATTTTAGTTAATTATCACTGGAGTACCCAAGCTGGACTTTGAGGTTGTAGCACTCTATTCCTTGACCATATATGCCAAAGACAGCCATGAGGCAATAGCATCACAGACCATTTTTGTCCAGATTGAAGATGTGAATGAGCCACCTACTTTCACTGGATCGCTTGCTCAGGAAGATCAAGGTACCAGGGGTCTGTTTTGGGGAAAGGAAGCCCTATGGACATAGATATAGGTCCTATACTCTATGTCTTATGTGCTTTTGTAGTACCTTGGATATAAAACTAAAGGGGAATAATAATTGGCAACGGTTTTGCTGGTGTGATGGCTTAGCAGGTAAATGTATTTGTGATGTAAGCCTGATGATCAGAATTTGACCCGGGAACCCACAGTAGAAGTAGAGAATTGACTCCTGAAAGTAGTCTCCTGAACTCCACACACATTATGACATATGCATGACTCCTCCCCACACACACACATAGAGGCATCCACACATATATGCGCAAACACACACATGGACACACACATATTAAATAGCTGATGTGTACTGGGCCACAACTATATACAAACACCATCCCGAAAGCTTTAAGTGGATTGTTTCGTTTAATGGCACAACACTGGAGGTAAGTTCTCCTATTCCCTTAGTTCCACCACCCAGAAAATAGACTTAGGTGAAGTGACTTGCTCAGTATTGAAAACTATCCAAGTATTTGATCACACTGTGCTAAAATCAATATCTTAAATGTGTCTAGTTGTTAAACTAAAAGTGTTATGAGGCCTGTGGTGAAGGTCTTTTTTGCTCCTTGCTCATTTACCATGTAGGTAACTCTTTCTGTCACTATTTCTCATTCTATGAAGTCAAATATTTAATTCCTACTTGTGGAAAAAATCCATACTATTCAAGTAAAATATAAAATGGTTCAGATGTAGGTATGCCTACTAACTGGACTTAGTTACTTGTCTTGTGTGAGCCTCAGTCTCTTCATTGCTGACTTAGATGGGAACTATTCCCCACAGTTTCATGTTTCAACAATCATCCCTAGCAAGTGGCACTGTTTTGGGAGGTCATTGATGTTTGGGAGGTGGAGCATTACTGGAGGAAGCAGATCACTTGAGGCCTTAAGGTTTACTTCCCATCTGTGGTTGATATATTGTGCACCCCAATAAACTTTTCTGGGGTCAGAGAACAGAACAGCCACTATGTTAAACACAGACTTAGGCAGTGGTAGCACACATTTTTAATCCTAGCATTCAGGAGGCAGAGATCCTTCTGGATCTCTGTGAGTTCAAAGCCACACTGGAAACAGCTAGGCATGGTGACACACATCTTTAATCCCAGGAAGTGATGGCAGGAAGCAGAAAGGTATGTAAGGCATGAGGACCAGGAACTAGGTCCTGTTAAGTTTTTAGGCTTTTTAGCAGTAGTTCAGCTGAGATCCATTCTGATGAGGACTCACAGGCTTCCAGTTTGAGGAAACAAGATCAGCTTAGAAATTGGCAAGGTGAAGTTAGCTGTGGCTTGTTCTGCTTCTCTGACCTTTCAGAATTCACCCCAATACCTGGCTTCTGGGTTTGCTTTTTTATTAATAAGACCATTTAAGATTCATGCTATACCCATCTACTTTGTTTTCTGTCCTGTGGAGAAATAAGGAGGTAAAGTGCACAATTCCACTGATATGGAGTCCCAGCTACCATTCTTTTCCCCATGATATGCTTTATCTTCTCAAAATATCAGCTAAACAAATCCATCCACCTCTAAGTAGCTTGTTGTCAGGAATTTAGTCATAGCAAGGAGAAAAGTAACTAACAAAATCATTGATTCAACTGAGGTGTCAATCCTGCTTTGATGCAAGTCTTAGAGTTACTGTTGATGTGATAAAACACTATGACCAAAAGTAAGTTGGGGAGTGTGGTGGTTTGAAAGAAAATGGCCCCAAAGGGAGCGGCACTCTTGGGAGGTGTGGTCTTGTTGGAATAAGAATGACCTTGTTGAGGGAAGTGTGTCACTGTGGGGTTGAGCTTTGAGGTCTCCTTTGCTCAAGCTGCACCCAGTGAGGCAGACCACTTCCTGCTGCCTACATATTAAGATGCAAAATTCTCAGCTCCTTCTCCAGCACCATGTCTGCCTATGTGCTGTCATGTCCCACCATGATGATAATGGACTAAACCTCTGAAACTGTAAGCTACCCTATTAAATATTTTCCTTTATAAGAGTTGCTAAGGTCAAAATGTCTATTCATAGCAATAGAAACTCTAAGACAGAAGTTAGTACCAGGGACTAGGGTATTGTTATGATAAGCTGGACCATGGTTTGTTTGAAGGAGTATGGACCTTGCAACTGTGAATTAGCAGTTCAAAGCTTTAAGTGCTGCTTAATGGGGCATTTTAGTATGAGCATGGAAGACATGTTAATTAGAGTGTCTTTTTGAGTGTGATTTGAATCGTGGGATCTGGATTACAAGGTTTCATGTTAGTATGTGGCCTAGCAATCCTTCTTGTGATATTTTGGTGAAGAATGTGACTGCCTTTTGCCATTGTCCGAAGGGTCTGCCTAAGGCTAAAGTGAAGAGTTTCAGATTAATTCTATTGGCAGAGGAAATCTCAAAACAGCATAGTATAGACTCTGCCATATGGTTGGTTATTAGTGCTAACTCTAATGAAGATTTATAATGAAAAGGAGCAGGCTGAGCAGGGTAAATTACAAAATGTAAAATTTGAGGAGAAAAAGAGTGTAAGGGAGCCAAATCCTGTGTTCATGGAAATAAACGGATTAAGAAATATAATAAAGGGAGTGGTGACCTCAAGGCAAGATCCCACCCAGCTAAGTTTCCAACTTGTGAAAAGGAATTAAAGAAAAGTTTAGATCCAGGTGTAGTGATGCACACCTTTAATCCCAGCACTGGGAAGGCAGAGGCTGGTGAATCTCTTGAGTTTGAGGCCAGCCTGGTCTACAGAGCAAATTCCAGAACAGCCAAGCTCTGGCAGTGAAAGGAATCATGGAAAATCATACAGCTGGTGAAGCTGTCATTGAACAAGGGGGCCATGTTCCAGCCCCTGATATCAAGCAGCAGAACTTGGCGGCTCTGGCTGCCTGGTTACGGCTTTATAGTAAAAGACAGAAGAAAGGCATTATGGAATAATCTCCCTCACAACTAAGAAAAACTGCTGAGTCCAGGCATGTATCAGGAGTGTCCCTGAATGGAAGCCTAGAGAGCCATTGAGTGAAACTATGAAGTTGAAGTCTGAATTGCCTTGGAGACCCCAGTATGTTACCAGAACTGTGGGATAGCTGCTGAGGAGAGCTGCTGACAGGGAACAGAACCAGCCCAAGAGAAAGAAATGTGTTGCAGTCAACAAAGCTGAAAGGAGCTGGAGATCTGAAGAACATTTTGACATCAGACATGGAGATGCAGTTTGGAGTTTGTCCAGCTGGTTTTCAGTCTTGCTTTGGTCCAGTATTTCCTCACTATGGTCCCTTACCTACATTTTGGAATGGTAATGTACATTCTGTGCTATTATATGTTGGAAGTATGTGATCTGCTTTTTTATTTTAATTTTATAGGAAATTAAAGAAATTGCATGAATCTCAGAAGAGACTTTGAAGTTTGGACTTTAAAACATTGTTGAGATTATGGGGGCTTGTGAAGGTGGACTGAAATGCATTTTGCATTGTGATATGGTTGTTTAAATGTGACTGGCCCCCATAATCTCATAGATAGTGGCACTATTAGGAGGTGTGGCTTTGTTAAAGTAGGTATTGTGGTGATATTTTATCTGTGTACTTCAATAAAGTTTATCTGAGGATCAGAGGAAAAAGCCAGTCACTATAGTAAACATAGAGGCCAGGCAATGGTAGCACATACCTTAAATCCTATCACTTGGAAGGCAGAGATCCATCTGGATCTCTCTGAGTTCAAGGCCATGCTAGGAACAGAGCCAGACATGGTGGCACATGCCTTAAATCCCAGCACTAACCATAAAGGCCTGGAGGTCTGTATGACAGACAGGAAGTGACAGAGTTGGGCAGGAAGAGGAAGTGATGTATAGCTGGGCAGAGAGAGGAAATGAGATGGCAGAACAGAAAGACATATAGGTATAGTTATACAGGAAGTAGGTCTCTTTGGCTGAGGATCTCCAAGTGGTGAGAACGTGTCTGGCTTCTTTCTGCTTTTCTGATCTCTCAGTTTTAACCACAATATATGGCTCTGGGTTTTTTATTGATGAGACCTTTTAGCAATTTGTCAACAATGTGCGGTCTTATTGGAGGAAATGTGTCACTGTGGGGTTGGGCTTTGAGATTTTGTTTGCTGAAGCTACACCTAGTGAGACAGACCACTTCCTATTGTCTGCATATCAACATGTAAAATTCTCAGCTTCTTCTCCAGCACCATGTCTGCCTGTTGCTGCCATGACCCTCCGTGACAATAATGGACTAAATTTCTGAATGCAAGCCACCCCACTAACTGCTCTCCTTTATAATAGTTGCCATGGTCATGGTGTCTCTTCACAGCAATAGAAACCCTAACTAAGACAGGGAGTAGAAAGTTTATTTAGCTTATACTTCTGCATTGTAGTTCGTCATTAAAGGAAGGTAAGACAGGAACTCAAACAGGGCAGTAACTTAAAGGCAGGAGCTGAAGCAGAGGCCGTGAAGGGGTGTGATTCTGTTTCATCTTCCTTATGATCATTGGCTGCATTGGACCACAAGGGTGGAGAGAACAGAAGTGGGCAACAGGGTTCAGGATGGGTATGGGTACAACAGTGACAGCCCTCCAGGAGATGGCTTCAGTGAATCAGGTCAACTTTATTCTATTGTATAGGAAATATATAGGATTGGGGAGCCTGGGGACAAACCCCAATTTATATTAATGGCATGCCCCTATCACAAGGCTTCCTATGTAGCAGTAGGGTCCTAGAGCAGAGCTCCTAGCACAAACCTTCTAGCAGGAGACCCTGTGCCAAGGGCCAAGCTAAAGATAAATCAGGCATCTGGCTCAGAGACAGCTTGCAGATCAGGTCAGTCACTTGGGCCCAGGGATGTTCTCCAGATAAGGGCAGGTAGAGACAGGCAGTTTCTCTGGGGAGGGAGGGAGTGTCCATGTTTTGACACTTTTGGAAAAAGCTGCCAGGCCATGAGAGACTGCAACCTTGACCAGTCAGCAATGCCTTCCAACAGAGTGGTGCTGCTTGCTCAATATGGCTTGTTCAGCTTTCTTTCTTATAGAACCCAGGACTACCAGCTCAAGCATAGCAACACATAGCACTCCCCCATCAATCACTAATTAAGAAAATGCCTTAAGGTCAGATCTTATGGAGGCTTTTTTTTTTTTTTTTAAATTGAGGTTCCCTCCTCTTAGATAACTTTAGCTTGTGTCAAGTCAACATAATCCTATCCAGCACAATGCATATGATATTTGGAAGGAACAAATAATGTGTGGACACAATCAGTGCTCCATGAATATCAATGTCCCTCTTTCTCTTCCGCAAACACATGATGAAGTTCTTGGTGGATTCAAGGTTGAATCATGGTCATTTGACTTCTCAAACAGTGAGCCAGGTACCAGAGTGCTTGTGGGTAAGCACAAGGGTTACCAACAGGTAACCCACAAGGTTTGTCTGTTGAAATTGTAGGCCTAGGTGGTCATGGTCCAAGTAGGCCTTGAATACCTCCCTGGTATCCAGAAGTACTGCTTTCTCACAAAATGGGGCAGCAATAAGTATGGACGTTCCCCCCAGAATTCAAGAGTCTCACATTTTCCAGCTTTATTAGTTCCCCCAAAGACTCGTACATTTGCAAGCTTGCAGTTATTACTACTATCTTAAAATGTAGCAGGTGGGCATGTGGCTCAGTGATAGAACATGTACTTAACATGTGTGAGGCCCTTACTTTCTCCACAACATATATGGGAATAAGGAAAACTTAAGAAGAAAACAAATATTGAAAAAATGTTGATGTGTTGGCTCTGTAGCCTTGGGCTTGTTAGTACTTTTTAAATCACAGTAGAACTAGAATGATAAAAATCACCAATGATGTAAAGTGCTTAGCTATTAATAAGCATTAAAATTGTTTAATATTATTATTTAAAAATTTAAATCTCCTTCCGTATGCATGAATGATGATAGGCAATACAGCATTGTCTATAATCATTATTGTTACTACTGGCTTAACTGGAATCACTGTGTAAAGTATCTATCTGTACTGAGTAAGTACAGTACTTTAAGATTTTAATTTTTAAGATTTATTTATTTATTATGTAAACAGCATGTATGACTGCAGTCCAGAAGAGGGCACCAGATCTCATTACAGATGGTTGTGAGCCACCATGTGGTTGCTGGGAATTGAACTCATGACCTCTAGAAGACCAGTCAGTGCTCTTAACCTCTAGCCATCTCTCCAGCCCCAAGATTTTAATTTTTATCATCATATATTTATTGTATATAATAATGAGTTTATTATGACATTTTCAAACTTGTACATGACATATTTTGATCACTTTTCTTGCCTCTTATGCTTTATTCACACATAATGAATGAGCTGTTTGGGGATTTAATACTGGTGAGACTCAGAGAATCATATCTATTTCACTCTTTTGGGCAGTTATTGAGATTTACATCACAGAAGACACTGCCCCTGGCACCATCATTTATAAAGCAGTGGCCAAGGACCCAGAAGACGCTGTGTTGGAGGTAATTTGTGTTTTGGAATAAAAAGTATCAATGCCTGGTAGTCTGTATATGATTACATTTAAATATAAAGACATAAAAACAATCAAGTTATTTATACTCTTCAATTAAGTTCAACACTCACCTTTGACTTATCAGTATATTTCAGGTGAAATGATTGAAGTTATCTAGGTAATTGTTTCTATTCTATTTCATCCAGTTCTGTGTAGGCAGACCAAGCCTAAACTCTCAGGTACTTTTAAAGAAAAGATGTTGAGATATTTCATTTCATTTTTAGGGATCTTGGCCGCACATACTATAAAGAAACAAACTCAGCTTTCCGAGATTACTGTGTATTTCACAACATTAGGTCTTATCCTCAGACTTCATAACACCCCAGAGAGGGAAGAGAGGTGGAACCTCAAGGCTTCAGATTAACTTTTGACTTTACCAGTGGAGATCACTTATCACTTCTGCTTTGCTAGTTCAACTGCAGAGTTGTGGAAATGTCACGTGCCTGCTTTATCTTCTCTTATATGGCTCTCTCACTGTAATCAAACATCATAAAGGATGTTAAAGGAGTTTTTAAAATGTGAAACATTTTGTAAATGGCAGGATTTATAATACTGTTTTAATTTTTGATGCTATATGAAATGATTATGGTATTAAACCAGGATGCTTTTGACTAATGGGTTGATAGGCAAGAATAACATGTTTTAAATTTTTAATGTTGTATCTCTTTTTCAAAGTGGCTAAAAATGAGATGCTTGTTCATGTTGATACTGTATTTTCAACATTTGCAAATAACTGGATTCTTCTTCAAGGCAACTGAGTCTTAGAAATTTTTATTTATGCAGTAGATGGCCACTCACATCTGGCACAGTGTCCACATGGCTTTTAAAATTACAATGGAACACTATGGTTGTCAAGATCCCCCCCACACATTTGTCTCTTCCTCCTCCCAAGCACAATACCACCTCCAGGATGGGACTAGAAAGGTCACAGTTTGCTTTATAACATGCAATTAAACAACCTAATCATGCATATTGCTCCAAATTAACATGTTCCAGATTATAGTATTAAATCCAGTACCTAGCAACTGCAGCTACACAGGAATCAGCTAGTAAGCAGCAATTCAGGATTCTTCATGGTAGCTCACCACAATGTTGACATTTCAGCATAGAAAATATGTGACAGTCCAATAGGTTTTAGTTGCGACTCTAACATGCAATCCAAACATCTTACTAGCCAATTAACACAAGTAATTAATTTCAAATGATGGACTCCCAGTTGCTTGCTCATACAGATTAAACACTTCTGGTCCTGGCCCTATACTTTTCTTAGAAGAGGACTGATTCCTGGGACACATTTGGAAGGCCCATGTAATGTTCTTTGTGAATTTTACCAAACATGGAATGACATTTCAGTAGTGATACAGGCTGTGGAAACTCTATTTAGACCCACTCCTACACACATCCTCTGACACGGTAGATTAGACCAGATGTGTTATTTACATACTATGACTGGATAGTTCATTTGTTTGAACATTTATATTGACTCAGAGATAAACTTACTCTAAAGTGGAGAAGAGCTTTTTGCTCTTCTGAGGCCTGACAGATAGTGCTGATGACATGAATAACTGTATCATGATAGGCATATATTTTTATTATTGAATCACCATGGTATCATTAAAGTAGATACTACTATTTGCTATGCTATAATCTAGTGAGTCAATAGCAAAAGCATCATGTCTTCAATTCATAGACAAAGGCATTTTGGGGAGACAACAAAGTTTGGCATATCAAGTTGAGGCAGGACCAAGTCCCTCCTCCCTGTGTCAAGGATGAACAAGATATCCCTCCATAGGGAATGGACTCCAAAAGCCAGTTCATGCACTAGGGATAAATCCTGGTCCCACTGTTTGGGGCCCCACCAACTGCCCAAGCCACACAACTGTTGCCCACATTCAGAGGGCCTAGTTCAGTCCCATGCAGGTTCCCCAGATGTCAGTCCAGAGTCCATGAGCTCCCATTAGCTCCGGTCAGCTGTCTCTGTGGGTTTTCCCCATCATGAGCTTACCTCTCCTTGCTCCTACAATCTCTACCTGCTTCCTTCAACTGGATTTCAGGAGGTCAGCCCAGTGCTTGGCTGTGGATCTCTGCATCTGCTTCCATCAGTTATTGGATGAGGTTGTATAATTACAATTATGGAAGTCATCAATCTGATTACAGGGGAATGCCGGTTCAGGCACACTATCTACTATTGCTTGGAGTTTTAGCTGGGGTCATCCTTGTGGGTTTCTGGGAATTTCCCTCACATCAGGTTTCTCCCTAACCCTGTAAAGACTCCCTCTATAGGATATCTCTTTCCTTGCTCTCCTTCTCTGCCCCTCCTCCAACTCAACCATACTGTTCCCTTATGTTCTCATGCCTCTCCCCTCCCCAAGCACTCCCAGTTTGCCCAGGAGATCTTTTCTATTTTCCCTTCCTAGGGCAATCCATGCATGTCCATCTTAGTGTTCTCCTTGTTACCTAGCTTTTCTAGGGTTGCAATTTGTATCCTGGTTATCCTTTGTTTTATATCTAATATCCATTACGAGTGAGTATATACCATGCTTGTCTTTTTGGATCTGGGTTACCTCACTCAGGATGTTTTTTTCTAGTTCTAGCTACTTGCCTGCAAATTTCATGATGCCATTGTTTTTTTTTTTTTTTTTTTTTTTTTTTTTTTTTTTGTTTTTTAACCACTGAGTAATATTCTATTATGTAAATTTACCACATTTTCCTTATCCATTATTCCATTGAGGGGCACATAAGTTGTTTCCAGGTTCTGGCTATTATGAATAATGCTGCTATGAACATAGTTGAGCAAGTGTCCTTGTGGTATGATTGTGCATCCTTTAGTTATATGTGAAAGAGTGGTATTGCTGCATCTTAAGGTAGATTGGTTCCCAATTTTCTAAGGAACTGCCTGCCATACTGATTTCCAAAGTGGCTGTACAAGTTTGCACTCCCACCAACAGTGGAGGAGTGTTCCCCTTGCTCCACATCCTCTCCAACATAAACTGTCATCAATGTTTTTGATCTTAACCATTCTGACAGATATAAGATATCTGAGAGTTGTTTTGTTTTGCATTTCCCTGATAACTAAGGATGTTGAGCAATTCCTTAAATATCTTTCAGCCATTAGAGATTTTTCTGTTGAGAATTCTCTTTTAGACCATTTTAAAAATTGGATTATTTGGTATTTTGATAACTAATTTTTTTAGTCCTTTATATATTTTGAATAATAACCTATCAGATGTGGAATTGGTAAATATTTTTCCCATTCTGTAGGCTGCTGCTTTGTCCAAATGATGGTGTCCTTTGCCTTACAGAAGCTTTTCAGGTTCATGAGGTCCCATTTATTAATTTTGATCTTAGTGCCTGCACCGTTGATGTTCTTTTCAGAATATTGTCTCCTGTGCCAATGTGTTCAAGGCTGTTCTCCACTTTATCTTTTCTCATGTTCATTGGATTTATGTTGAAGTCTTTGATCCACTTGGACTTGAGTTTTGTGCATGGCAGTAGATATGGATCTATTTGCATTCTTCTGCATGTTGACATCCAGTTATGCCAGCACCATTTGTTAAAGATGCTTTCTTTTTTTTTTTCCATTGTACAATTTTGGCTCCTTTGTCAAAAATCAGGTGTTCATAGATGTTTGGATTAATGTCATAATCTTCAAGCTTGACTTGTTTCTTGCTAACTTTTCTTAACTTTAAATTATCCATCTATCTTTTGCCTCTGTCTATTTCTGTGTATCTTTTCCTTTTTTCTTACTCTGTGTCTGGCTGTGATGCTGGGTGGCTGGGAGGCTCTGTGGGTAGCCAAGAAGTCCTCCTCCCCTTGTTTTCTTGTTCTTTTTTTTCTTCCCAGATTTCTCCTCCTATTTATCCTCTCTGCCTGCCAGTCCTGCCTCTCCTTTCTCCTGCCTTGCCATTGGTCATTCAACTCTTTATTAGACCATTAGGTGTTTTAGACAGTCATAGTAACACAGCTTCACAGAGTTAAACAAATGCAATAATGTAGCACATCTTTTCATTGTTAAACAAATGTAACACATCTTAAAATAATATTCTACATGACCCTAGGATCTTAGAAATGTCAACTCCATATCTTTTTAAAATTTATAATGTACAGTATATTAAATGCTCACGGAGTTGTCTAACAGAGGCTTGTTTGTTTAATAAGTTTTGTTTAAATTATTTGTCATTAGTACTTATAAATGTATCATCTGTTAACATGTTGTAATGTTTAATTAGCATTTCATTGAGTACAAAGTTTATATTAAGTCTTAGTCTAAAAATAATGTGACCCATCACTGGCATCATTATAATGATGAAAGATGAGGGTGAGGATGTTGTTTACAGACCAAATGTTTATGTCCTAAGTCTGGGTTTCATCAACCTTAGGATCTGGCTTCTTCCTGCTGTGCCACCATTGCCCAGGGTATATATTAAGGATATCTGACATTATGGTGCAGTAGATATTCTCAGACACAGAAAATGTGAGTCTAATCATCTTTATAATAAAGAAAATCTGAACAAAAAGAAAATCAACATTTTTCTTGGGCTCATCCAGGCACACTGCTACCCTAAGATCTGGAAGGACTAGGAAACCCATTTGATCACAGCTTAGCTCAGCCCACCTGGAACAGAAGGTCAAAGCCTGCTGGAAGATTCACAGTAATTATTAGAGACTTAGTGAATTCACATGATAATAAAAAACTGGGAGCAGTCTTAGTGAAAAGGGATTATCTACAAACAAACAAAAAACAAACACCACAAACAAAAATCTCAAGCCCTTTCTTGTCCATGCAAAGCTTACCTCTCCATTTGAGAGAAAGGAGATTTTGATGGAGTTTTTCCCATCTGGAATATACGTACATACTTATATATGTATATGTATGTACAGGAATGTATATGCACATACTTCTACATATATTCAAGCTTCAGAAACCAAACATAAAGAAATGATGGTGTTGAAGAGATCCCTTAACTTCCCTATAGAAGAGTATAGATAAAAATTGCAGCAGACTTCCTATTCAAAAACATGCAAGTAGGTGGGGCAGTGGTGGCACATGCCTTTAATCCCAGCACTTGGGAGGCAGAGACAGGCAGATCTCTGTGTGTTCTAGGCCAGCCTGGTCTACAGAGCAAGATCCAAGACAGACTCCAAAGCTACACTGAGAAACCCTGTCTTGAAACAAACAAACAAACAAAAATGTAAGTAAGGAAAAAAAAAAACTGAAATGGAATATTTTAAAAGTTTTAGGCAAAAACATAACAAACAAGAATTTTACACCCAGCAAAATTATATCAAGTCACAAAGTTGAGTACCTTAAAATATACTTACATAAAATATATTTATTATAAAATATAGATAGCATTTTAACATTTAAAAGGTAGAAATTACTTCTTAAAATAAAAGCAGACATTCTCTACTAACATATCTACTTTTCACAAAGTGCTAAAGAATTTTTATACATGGAAGTTCATAAAGAGGAAAGAAATTACATACATCAGAAACATGGCTCATCTGAGAAGAAATAAATAGAAAATATAGGTATTTTCCATTTTTCATTGACAAAAAATAAGTTTAATAGCTTAATAGAGAGGGTATTGGGTGCTTATAGCATATGGAAAGTAAAATGAAGGATGATATCCTATGTTGCAGGAGGGAGGAATTATGCATGCTCATTTATAAGTTGCCTGTACCCCCTATAAAGTGATTCAGTATTATTTATAACTGCATGTAGATTAGTTGAACTGTATATTGGAAACTCAGAGGAAACAACTAAAACATCTTGTAACTGATACATTATGGGAGAAAATAAAATAATGCAAAATACTCAGTGAGAACAAAAGGGAGAAAGAGAACCAATACTACTCATGGAAAACTATGACAATTTTAGATATTAATTCAAGTAACAAAAATTCAAAGAAACTATCATGGTGAATTAAGAGAATGAAGGCTCAACCATATGTTGTCTACATGGAACTTATTTTAAATATGAAAACTCACATTGGTTAAAAGGAAAAAGATAGAGAAAAGATACATCTCTTGAAACCTAGCCAGGTAAAGCAATGTTCATTAGAACAAGCCAAGGATGTCTTGATTTCATCAGGGGTTGATTAAAAGTTGACATAGAGAATCCTACTCTCTTCATGTATCACATTCACAAGGCTGGGGTGTCATATGGTGATTTGTTGGCTTTCACTTGAGACTGAAAATACTCCTCTCTGTGGTGATTATTTAGATGTCTCACTGGTTTTCTCCAGCTCTACCCTGATCACACACCATTGTAGATGTAACCGGCTTGTTAAATAAGAAACACAGAACCAATTGCAGAGTTAAAAACCACGAGGTCAGAGCAAGAGCAGAAAACCTTACCCTTCACTGCTTTTGCTGTTCTTCCTCTCTGCATCAGAGCTACCTCTGTGTGTCCTATCTTTTTTATAGATTTTCTGTTCTGTTTTCTCATTGGTTGTAAACCCAGCCACATGACCTCCTCGTCACTGCCTCCAGGTCTTCTATGGTT
The DNA here is from genome assembly GCF_903995425.1 of Onychomys torridus. Lineage (NCBI taxonomy): Eukaryota > Metazoa > Chordata > Mammalia > Rodentia > Cricetidae > Onychomys > Onychomys torridus. Next base: position 21,788,193 of record NC_050451.1, read on the forward strand.
GCTATTGAGATTAAAGGCGTGTGTCTGCCATGCTGGCTGTGTCCTTGAACACACAGAGATCTACCTAGCTCTGCCTCCCAAGTGCTGGGATTAAAGGCGTGCCCCACTACTGCTCAGCATCTGGCTTGCTCTGACCTCAAGGCAACTTTATTAACATACAAATAAAATCACATTTCAATACAAATAAAATATCACTATACACCATCCTTACACACAAACTCCCCACCCACCTTATCTTTTCCAGTAACATAGTAGTGGTAGTACTACTGTTAGGAATCAGCCTGTATCTTTCTTAGTTATTATCTCAAAATTTAGTTGAAAGTCTGAGCACATTGTCACAATTCCATTCTGCTTTAAGCAAAATCTTTTTTTTAGAACAATATAATGCTTTGGAATAAGAAATGGGGGATAGAATATCTTATTCAACATTTATTGGGTCATTGCCATTCTTAGTGGTGAAATAAATGTATGACCCAAAGGGTAACTCTCTAATGTGTCTTGCCTAGTGTGCTTATGGGAACAGTCAGTGAGCATTGGGTGAAATAGGTCAAGGCTTTCACATGATAACAGATGAGAATGAGTGGAGGGCAGAAAGAATGAAATTGGAATGTGTCACAAGCAAGAAGGTAGATAAGATACATGTAGTTAGTAGTTGTATTTTATTATGCTGAGGGTCGTCATACTATGTTCACATGCTAAATTTCTTTTTTTTTTTAAGTATTATTATATTTGTGTTTTAATTTTACACATCAGCCATGGGTTCCCCTGTCCTCCCCCCTCCTGCCCCCACCCCCACTTCCCCCTATCCCCTCCCCTCCATTCCCATGTCCTCCAGGGCCAAGACTCCTCTGGGGATTCATTTAAACCTGGTGGATTCAGTACAGGCAGTTCCAGTCCCTTCCTTCCAGGCTGAGCAAAGTGTCCCCACATAAGCCCCAGGTTCCAAACAGCCAGCTCATGCACTAAGGACATATCCTGGTCCCACTGCCTGGGGGCCTCCCAAACAGTTCAAGCTATTCAATTGTCTCACTTATCCAGAGGGCCTGATCCAGCTGGGGACTCCACAACCTTTGGTTCATAATTCATGTGCTTTCATTTGTTTGGCTATTTGTCCCTGTGCTTTTTCCAATCTTGGTCTCAACAATTCACGCTCTTATAGTCCCTCCTCTTTCTCCACAATTGGACACCTGGAGCTCCGCCTGGGGCCTGGCTGAGGTCTCTGCATCCAATTCCATCACTTATTGGATGAGAGTTCCAGCACGACTATTAGGGTGCTTGGCCATCTGATCACCAGACTAGGTCAGATCAGGCTTTCTCTCGACACACACTAAATTTCTAACTACCAACTTAAGCCTATCTCCCCAAGGTTGTTCACCTGTACAGCAACATCTTAGCTGAAGGTTAAATCCTATCTCAAACAAAAGTCTCTGTTTTGAGAGTCAGGATCCTGGGAGATATGCTCCAGCCATAGGACAGATCAAGGTGGCATCTTTGCAGATGTGCAGAGCAGAGCATTGCTCTTGGTATCTGCTTATAGACTGTCCAGTGGGCATCATGGGGTCTAGGACTGTATTTACTTATCTTGAGTGAGTGATGTCACTGAGTTCTGACTATCGTGCAGCTTTGGGTATAGTGGGGCTTCTGACTACGCTATTTTTACACATCTAAAAGGCACTGTACTATGCTCATCACTGACTATGATAAGGCTTTTCCCCATAAATATACAATTCAACTAGCTCAAGGTACCTAGTTTGAGTGACAAGTTTCAGGACATAGATATTAGGATGTGTGGTGGTATTCTGTATACTTTTATTTTCTTTCAGATATTAGGAAGTAATCTGTTGAACCTGAGTTCTAATGACTTACTGGAAAGACTTAAAAGTCCCAAATAAGCAATAATTTCTGAAAATTTCATTATAGTCATCAAAACAGAAAGAGTTATACCATTCTGTGATTGATAAAAATTCTCCTACAGCTTCGTTACTTTTGCCTCTTTGGTAACTGTGATGTCTCAATGTAGCCTGCAGATTACATGTGGAAACAAACAATATTTTCTGTTCAGTGAAGTGCATTGACTGAAAGCTGACAATGATCAGATTTTTAAGGGGAAGTGATATTTGGAATTTCTAAGGGGCATAATTAGTGATGGGATCATCAAAAGACTCAACAATTATACTGTAGCCAAGCTTTTAATTATGGGTCTGAAGATTTTAATTACACACTTCTATTTTATAACACAGCTGTAAAATAAACATTAAAGGTGAGAAAAAGATGAGTCTGTTGCATTAGAAACTAGAATATGTAAATTTTTGCTTTACAATTCTTCTTTGAATGCATTGTTCTGACATATAATTTTGGGGAGGAAAGGAACCCATATCCTTTGAATAGCACCTACATTTTCTATTTTTCTGTTTCATCAATAGGGGAAAACATACACCAAATAGGTCAAATGGAGTCACCTGTTGGAAGTATGAGATCATGTCATTTCCATTCATGCATTTCCACCAAAATTAGTAAACAGGAGCTTCTTTCTTAAACGGGTTTTAGACATTTGGAGAATACGTTAAGACTCTTGTGGTTGTAATTCATAGAAAACTTGACACAAATAAGATCTGTGGCTACAAGCCCTGGAATGGCCAGATGTACAGATGGAATCTCCAGCACAGTGACTTCAAGTTTGCATGTTAACAGGGTGATGCTCACTCCAGAATCACAGATGAACTTGTTTTGCCCTGTCCTCTTTAGAAATAGCTGATAGATGGCAGGTTGTGGTGGCATGTGCCTCAGTCCTAGCACTTTGGAAACCGAGGCAGGCAAATCTCTGAGGTCTAGGCCAGCCCAGTTTAAAGAGTAAGTTTCAGGATGGCTAGAGCTACACAGAAAAATCCTGTCTCAGAAAAATGAAAGAAAAAAAGAAAGAAAGAGAGGAAGGAAAGAAGGAAGGAAGGAAGGAGGGGAGGGAGGGAAGGAGGGAGGAAAGGAGGGAAGGAGGGAGGGGAGGGGAGGGGAGGGAGGAAAAGAAAATTGATGGTAGGAACTGAAGCCCAAGAGCCTGTTAACAGGGGCTGACCTGTGGAAGCTTCCTCCCCAAGATCTCAGGACATCACCATGGTTCCAATTTGCCCATGAACTCATCATTTGCCAGTTGATGTGGCAAGACAGAATGCTATATTTGATTGACTGAGGCCTAGGTCACATGCTTTACATTGTGATTTATGGGAATTCAACTGGAAAGCCACCAGGACTGAAAATGAGGGAGGCTGATTTAGCAAAGAGCTCATATGGGAAGTAGTGAAATGAACCACTCCATAAATGTTCATTATGGTGAGGTTTTCTTCAAAACTTTCAGGATTGGCTGGCAATCTAAGCTCAAATTTATTCTAAATACTCCACTCTGTCTCCGCAAGCCTCTTCTGAGTTCCAGATCCCTCCTCTACATTTACTGGCCTGTAACTCTGCATGGCTCTGGGCAGAATACCTTTGGACGCACCAGTCCCAGGCTTCTATGTTATAGTTATGGCCAAAAGTGCACCAAGATATATCACACCCTGAGCTTATAGCCTGTCAAAACTAGCATAACACTATTAGGGCCAGGTTCTGTGCTGCTAATGACTTTCAATGGTTGGGATGGACTTGTGGTTCAAGATAGTTGCAACCAGATCCACGTGTTGCTAGCTGGGATGGAAGTCTGATATTTTAAGGCTATATGTCTTCCCTTGGTTTTGGAGCTATTTCAGATTCTCCCTTGGCAGTCTAAAGATAGACAATTAGGACCTTTTCAGTGTTAGATTTCACCAGCCCAGCATTAAGTTCCAGGGTCTTACTTCTAGCAAGAGAGGTCTTAAACCATGCTATGCTGCTCAAGGTTTGGATTGTGTTGGGTTGCAGTCCTTTGTGGCCTAGGATGATGTTAAGCTCTGTCATACTTGAGTCTCACAGTTGCAATGTCCTTCAGTTGTAGAAATATGATGGGGTCCAAGATGCCAGTAGCATTGACAAAATGTAAGATCAAAATGTAAGTCTGTTCCACTGAGGCACAAATATTTGCTTAGTCCCCTCTGTGAGCCACTGAGGTCTGATGGATGGTGGAAATAATTCTTTGACAATCGCTGTAATGGGCCTGGTGCTGGGTTTGATGTCTAAGTCCTGAACTTCTCTCTCCTTCTCAAAGCCCCTTCCCCACAGTGGGCTGTTTGGAGTAGAGGAAGGGTAAGAAGACCAATGCTTGAACTTCCTACTTTCAATGGTCTTTTCCTTTAGCTATACTGGAAGCAGGTACCACGGCCCTTCCATTGGTGTCTTTGGCTCTCATAGAAAGAGTCTGCTGTGTCTGTGCAGAGTGTGTGAGAGGGACTTAGTGGTCATCTTGTTCTCTTTCTTGAGGTTTTCTGGGTTGATCCACCCATTGGCAGTCATCAAATCTTGCTTTATTTTGCTCTGTATAGAAAACTTCGTTTAAAATTTTAAATTTTCAAATTCTCCACTGTTTCTGTGTTGAGACATATTATTAAAATTACTTTTAAGATCTGGTCACAGTGGCTCAAGTCTGTGGTTTCACTGATTTACCGGAGTATCTGGAATTCAAAACTAGTCTGGGCCATGTTAACAAGACCCTGCCTGAAAAGAAATAGGAATGAAACACAGAAGAACCCACACAAAAACAACCTCCAAAACATTGCTTACTCTTCAGAAATGGTTAGAGGATAGAAATGATTTGAAACTTTCATCTTTTAGTCTGGGGCACTGCATTACAGAGAAATCATTTTTTCTGCCTTTTCATAGCCCTAACTACATATTGTCAATTGGAAAATGCCTTTCATGAAGTTACAAGCTCCATAAAAGCAGAGATTAAGTGCATCTTGTTGATAACAGTACCTTGGTGTGCTTAAACAAAGTATCAGAAAAGGCCTTTAAATTAAATATTTTCCAGTGTTTTGATATCAACCATAACTTTCAAAACTTTTGAAAAGATATTTACTGCAAAACACAGTTTGTATTGCACAAGTAGCTATGACATGCCTGCTCTGAATACACTGGTCTAGTGGCAGGATGGTACAACTGAGTACAATATTATAAGACTTTTAAATCCATGAGCTTCACAGTCTAGTGAAGGAAATTGACAACAATCAAACAGCAAATAAATTTTATCTATAATAAGTGCTACGAGGATGTGGCAAAGGGAAAAGTACCAGAAGTGGAGGCAATGGTGAACGTAATTGTGTAATGGTGTACATGTGCATTGGGCACAAAACTTGGGTAGAACATTGCAGACAAAGGTGGCAGAAGTCCCAGAGCAGCAGCTTAGCATTGCTCAGACAATAGAAACACACCATGTGACTGTTAAATGAGGGTGAGTGAAAGGATGATGAGATGCAATTAGAAATCAGTTAACAGTAGCCCTTTAAAATACAAGAAAAGATGCTATATTTACTGATTGGTGTGGGACTTTGTTTGCATGGGGATATATAGTATAATAAACAAAAGAAGTAACAAAAAATTATACACAGCCTGGTCTACAAAGTGAGTTCCAAGACACAGAGAAACCCTGTCTTGAAACACACACACACACACACACACACACACACACACATACACACACACATATATATATATATATATGACAGAAATACAAGCTGGGGAACCATTTGAGGTGACAGCAATAATAGTCATGGGAAGAGAAGATGAGGACTTAGCCTAGGATATTGACAGTTGGAGTGGTTGGAAATTACTTGATTTATATATTTTCCCCATGTTTTACTATGAAAAATTTGAACATATAGAAAATTTTAAAGCTTGAAAGACTTATTATCAATATCCCCACCATGCAGCATTGTCCATCCAATCATAGCCTTTCTGTCTATGTGTCCATCTGTCTACCTTTTCTTCATTCTCTTGTTTCCCTTAGACAAGTCTCTGGAGCAATGCAAGGACTCATTACTGAGCTTCTTTACTTACTGATTAAGTGTGTGTGTGCATACATGTGTGCATGCCTCTGTGTGTGTGTGTGTGAGTGTGTGTGTGTGTGTGTGTGTGTGTGTGCGTGTGCTTGTGCAAGCACAGGCACATGCATTCCACAGTGCATGTGTTAGAGGTCAGAGAACAATCTCTAGAAGTTATCTCATTCCTCCACATGGGTTTCAGGAATCAAACTTAGGTTGACACACTTGGTGGCAAGCATCTTTATCCACTGAGCCACCCGAGAAGCCTGCTTCCTCCTTTTTATTTGGTGAAATACCTCATTATTCAAATTGTACTACCTACATTTAGGGTGGGTCTTCCAATATCAATTAACCCAGTCTGGAAACTCCATCACAGACATGCCCAGGTATTGTTTCCATGGCAATTCTAAATGCCAAACTGATAGTCAAGATTAACTTGACTATCTCACCAATTAATTTTGCTCAGTGGAGTAGGGGGAGTGAAGGTGTGACTAGGGACACACTAAGGGAAGAAAGTAGGAGCAACCAGAAGGAACAATTTTCAAACAATTTCCCTAAGAGGTAGACCAGAGAAATGGGAAAGTAACTGGGGAGGGGAAGGTGGAGCCATGAGAAATTTCTCATTTTGAAAAAATGAGAACCATTATTATGTGCTATGCTGAAGGAGATAATCTAGAAAAGGGGAGAGAAAAATAATAATTCAAGCAAGGATAATTGGTAGAATGGGGGCAGTGGCAGTGGACAAAAGCATCCAGGCAGGGGAGGAGGAGCTGCATGAAAATATGGCCAAAGGGCACAGGTACAAAAATTTTCCTAAATGTTAGTGGCATTTTCTCTTTCTTGCTAATTTAAGAATTAGTTATTAGCTACTGGGTGCAAGACAATATTCTAGAGAAAATCCACACTTAAGGAAGAAGACAGAGCTCCATGTCACTCAGAGGTAGTCCAGCAGCAGAAGGAGCTGCTGCAGAGGGAAGGAGCTAAGCCATTGCACAGAGAACTAGCTCACAGCTTTACAAATGACAACAATTTAAAAAAGACAGTGTTCTGTTTTGATTTGTGAAATTCTTCAGAATTCCTTCCATTTTCCTCAGCAAAGTAAGAGAAAATGCCAGAGACAGAGGGTGGAGAGAGAGAGATGTGGTGCTAGGAAATGCTAGAACTTTGAGGACAGTGAGAAGACGTCCAAGTAAGGGAGAATTCTTCATGTCTACAGGGAAAAGGAAAGATGAAAGGAACATTAAGAGAAGAGGGATACCTCTGACACAAGACTGAATTTTCAAGGCCACACTGTAGAGTTCTGGTGAATAAATTGTATTGAACAATTGTTCTAGTCTTAAGGATTAGATTGGTAACTGATGCATGTGATGCATACATGACTTGATGATCACTTGCGTGGGGACAGATGTAGAGTCTGTACTGATTGATGCTTGTGCTTTGAATGGTATCTTGGAAAATTTATATTTAAATTTTAGCTAGCCATTGCCATTGAGAAAAGAATCAGGAAAACCATGTTTTGGGGAGTACGAAGTATCTTGGGAACTCCTTCAGAACTGCTTTTGTATATGTTAAGAGAGAGAAGATGTGTGTGTGGGTGAAGAACAAATATTCCAAGGGTTACTATGTAGGAATCTATAATTTAAGATTAATCATAAGAAAATGGATATTTGGCAATGATTTACCTGTACAAACCAACAACCAATACAATAAAAGAAAATTAACAAAAATATTTTGATGCTTACTTGGACAGTGCCAACCTACATAAATCTGTTCACTTATGAAAAAGAAGCCCAATGCCAAGCAACATAGTGTATTAGCTACTTTTCTGTCATTGGGATAAAATACCATGGCCAAAAGAAGCTTAAGGAAGAATGGCTTTACTGTAGTTTATGGTTCCAGGAGTGTAGGACCCTCCCTGTGCAGAAGGAATGGCATGGTGGAAAGAACATGGGAGCTGGCTGATCACATTTTATCCACACAGAGGAAGTAGGTCAAGGATCTAAAGCCCTAAACCCACAGTGATGCTCCACCACCTAAAGATTCCATAACCCCCTTTAAGCAGTGTCACTACCCTGGGACAATGTGTTCAAATACATGAGCCTATGGGAGACATTTATCACACATATCATACTATACATAGTAATGGAATGACTTGCTTATGCTTCATTGACGTATGGTGGTGTAGACATACCAATTCTCTTGCAATATTGATTGGCTGTGTTTGTGTTTTCATTTCACAGAGATAGGCACTAGCCTTGTTCTTCATTCATGGCAGACTGTCAGGAAAAGTTTTACAAAAATCACTGGAAAAATTAATTTTTAAGTTGTATTCAGTACTTAATGACACTTTAGAACTTTGTTTCCTTGTGATTCAAAGATATTAGGGAATGGAGTGGAGGGGGAGAATAGAGTCACATAATAAAGTATTCTCAGAAGGTTCTGATATGTGATGAAATATTTAGTTTAAGACTATAATAGCCAAATGAATTTGAGAATGGAGACAATTATCTGAATTATTCAAGCTAAAACACAATTTTGCTTGAAATAACTATGTGATTGGGGGAAAGTGATTTTAGGAAAAGCTTTAATTATCTAGAAAAATGTCTTTAATTCTCAATATGAAAGGCAGATGATTGGAGAAAACCATAATCATGTTCTTAATACATTTTTGGCTCAATATTTACTTCACAGTTGCACATCTTGCAACATCCTCCACAAGATGGCAGTTTGTAACATACTATAACCAGCAGTTGCACCATTACTATATGTCATTTTGTAATAAGCAATAAATACCAAGCAGTTGCACAGTAAGTTATTACTGGTTAGTCTTATCAATTGCAAATGTATAGATTCTGATGATGTTTTTTATGAATTAAGGCTTTTATACAGTTACCTGAGTGTGACAGGATATGCAAAGTGAAGGAAAATAAAGACTTGGTAATGATTTACTCACACAGTAAAGGTGTAATTTAATAAAGGTGTAATTTAAGTCTATTCATGCAAGGCAAATGAAGATCCACTGTCAATTGGCCCATTTAAAGTCAACACTGCAAGGGAGGTCCAAGAAGATGAGACAAGCACAAATATTCAACACCTACGTTTCAAAGAAAATTTTATAAGACTAAAACTTAAAACATGTATCAAAGACTCTATGGGTCCAGTCCTTTATAGCCTTTTCTCAGAGTTCCAGAAGAGACAGAGATGCTACCAGTGTTGAAAATTAATCTGAGAGATGTTGAATGAATCTAAGTCCACTGAGCTCTTTAGTCCATTCACTTTATTCTTCTAAGTCAAAATCTATCTACACAGCTTCATTTTTGTTTTTATACTTAGCTCCTCTTTGTCCCTTCTTCTACTGTTCTCTCTTAGTTATTTCTATCTTCATCCTTTTAAGTCCAAAATTCTCCCAGTGTTGTCAGGGTACTAGTGTACACACACTTACAAGCAGTAATACTTTGACAATGCAATGTGAGGCTTTCAGGGTCATAAAGAGAGGTCAAAAGATCCACACAAAGAACAGTGATTGCCAGCTTCATTTACAACCCAAAGGAGGAGTGTTAAAGGAGGTGGGGTGAACCAAGGGTTAAAATCAGTTAAAAGAGCTAAAGAGAATTCATGTGCTCAAACTGTATATTCTTTGAAGTGGTTAGGTAAAATGTTAGTAGTTTTATGTCACTAAAAGTCATGAGTAAAATAAAACTGCCTTTTTTCCCCCTTTGGAGCCATATCTGTCTCACTTTATCTTGACTGAGCTGTTTTCTGGCAGGATAGGGGAAGTGTAATTGTAGCTAGGTAGCCTGTGTCTCAGCTTGATGTACCTGGTATGTAAAAGCCCTTTTGTTCTGAGTTAATTAGGGGACTTGGGTTATGGGAGAAAGGAGGGTTTAAGCTTAATTTGCACAAGAACAAAGCTTTGCACCTAACATCTGCCTGGCCTTGGCAGTTGTCTCAGTATGATATTTACCTTATTTTCAGAAGACTAGAAGGTGGTTTTAAAGCTTATCTATCTGTAGTTTGTCCTTGGATGTTTGACAAGTATCTCAGATAAAGTGCTTTTGTCCAGAGATGACCTGGCTGGGTACTTGCTAATGAAGATAATTATAGAAGTCAGACTTCTGAGTCTAAAGCCAAACAGGGGGAACAAAAGCCTGAAAAAAGGAGGTCTTGACTGTGTGACTGTTGTCAACACAGTTGGGGGATGTTATCCAAATACCTCATTTTATAGGGGAAAATTGTGCCCAAAGAATGATCAACTACACTGTTAGAAGTTCTTAGGAAAAGAACCAAAGGGGAAAGCTACAATAACACACAGGAAATTCACTGCAGGAACCAGCTAATACATTCAAAAGCCAGTATCCCCAAGACTCCTTGAGTTTTGGCTATCCTCTGGAAGAGCCCTGCCTTTCCAGGTGTTAGCTTTTGCCATTGTCAGCTGAATATTCCTACTTCATATTTCTGTGGGTCACAGCAAACATGATACTCACTTTGGGCAGAATTTATTTCATTATTTTAAAGTATCCCTAAAGACATTTTTTTGGGGATAACTAAATATGATAATTCAATAATTGCAATAATAAGATCAAGTGGGATGCTTTCAACAAATATAGATGCTAGATCTCTTTCTAAGACCAATGAAATCCAACTATCTGGCAGTGGAGGCATAGGTACTGTGAAAGTCTCCCCAGGCATTCTAATGGCACCTTGTACATCATCATTCCCTGACTGTTTTGTGATGTCTTTTCACTTGCTGGCAGGAGGCATCACTAGTTGAATATGACACTCTTTCCACTTGGGCTCAGTTTTTTCTCTATACAATGCTTCAGGTGTCCCTGTCTTAGTTTGTTTGTTTGTTTGTTTGTTTTTTTCTGTTGCTATGACAAAATACTCTGATAAAAGCAACATAAGGGAGAAAGGGTTCATTTTACCTTATAGTTTCAGGTTACTATTCATCATGGCAGGGAAGTCAAGAGAAAAGTAAATGGATGCATGCTACTTTTCAGCTCCCTTTTTCCATTTATATAGCCTAGGATCCCTTGCATAGAGAATGGTACCATCCACAGTGGGTAGATCTTTCCACCCCAATTAATAAAATCAAGGCATGTTCAGAGACTCATCTCTGATGTGAATCCTAGGTTCTGACAAGTTGACAATTAACACTAATTATTACAGTTACAAACAATTTAGAGTTAAAACGAAACTTTCCCCACTCGTAGTTATAAGAGAGCATGGGACAGAATTAAATGGTAATCACATATAAAATAATTGGTTTCAAAATATAATTGCTAACCCTACTTCCTAGTAGGATTTATGCTTCTGTAACAAAGGAAGTTTCAAGGACTGTAACTGTGCTCTTCCTGATGTCTTTGGACAAATTTCACCTCTTCTTCCTTGGATGGGACAGTCCCAAGGATGCTGGGGAAGGATCATCTGGATTGCCTCTGGAGGACTCGGAGATGGCACTTTGGCTTGGCTTCCTCTCCCTTTCCTTTTGCTTCAGTTTTCTAGCAGTCCTAAATCACCTGCATATTCACTTCTACCTCAGGATCTATTTCTGGGGAACTCCTAAGATGTACACCAAAAACAGAGACTACCAGGTCAAGATATCAAACCAGACACAATATGTAATATGGCATCTGATTTGGCTAGTTACCAGAATAATGCCTGACAAGCACCCAGAAGCTTCAGGAAGAAGCAGGATCATATGTAATTTAGTGCACACTGGAAAACTACCGCTTTTGTTTATAAATGGAGTCTACTTCAGAGGAAACAAAATGATGCCTGTAAAACCCGAAGACTTTCAAGAGTAACATAGAGCCCCTGTTTCAGAAAATGCTCAGGGCAGATGGTCCAGGAGACATACTACTTCAGCTTCCATGCTCAGTAGACTGAGGCAAGAAGATCCCAAGTTCAAGGCTAACCTGCTGAAATCATGTCTGCATTGATGCTCTTTCAGAAATATTATCCTGGGTTAGCCTACCAAGTGAGACATAGTTCATCCAAACATCAGCACATTCTAATTTTACAGTCTGAATTAGAATTTGGACTTTCTGCTTTCTGGCTTTGTATCTCTAGGCAAGTCTTATAATTTCTCTGTAATTTAGTTTCTTTAATTATAAAACAATTATTAATGGTACCTACCTCGAGATTATAATGAAGATTAAACTAGATGATACATATGAAAGGTTATCTTAGTATGTCTAATCTATGGCCTGGGGGCAGCATGGATCCCAGCAAATGTGTACCTGAGGCTCAGCACAGTTGTTGAGCACACTGTGGCGTCACCAACAGGCTGACATCACTGGTTATTTGGCAGAAGCTACTCCACAAACATTAGCTAATGTCAACACTGTTTCAGAAAAACAATAATCTTGCTTTTCCTCCTTCTCTAGTCATTTTTATTGTTTGAGACTCTCACATAATTATTTCTATTTTGATGGAATCCATCTCCACTCCCTTCTCTCTAATTCCCCTCATGTCCCTCCACTACTTTCCCCTCCCAACTTCATAATACTCTTTTTCTTTTAATGAAAATAAATCTTCTTATGCATGAAACAAGATCTATTTATGTATTTATTATGTATACAGTGTTCTGCTTGCACGTATGCCTGCAGGCCAGAAGCGGGCGCCAGATCTCATTATGGATGCTTGTGAGCCACCATGTGGTTCCTGGGAATTGTACTCAGGACCTCTGGAAGAGCAGCCAGTGTTCTTAACCACTGAGCTATCTGTCCAGTCCCCCATACCCCTAGGACATCTTGTAGGCAGGACAGATTGTAGGTTGAAAGGTTTGTGGTTGGGTTAGTGTCCCAGTTCCTCCCCTGGAAGTCTTGTCTGGTTATAGGAGATGGCCAGTTCAGGCTCCATTATCCTCTATTGTTAGGAGTCTTAGCTAGGATCACCCTCATGGATTCCTGGGAGTTTCCATTGCACTAGGTTTCTAGCGCATCCCAGAGATGCCCCCAGAGTCTAGTTGTCTCTTAGTACTATCTCACCCTATCCTCCTTCAACATGATCCCTCCTGTTCCCATCTTCACCCCTCTTCCAGCCCCTTCCCATCTATTATCCCTTCACAGTGAGACCCGTGCACCCCTCCCCCAACCCTTAGCCCTCCTCGTTATTCAGCTTTTCTGGGTTTGTGGGTTGTATCATGATTCTCCTTTACTTTATGGCTCATATTCACATACGAGTGAGTACATACCATGTTTGTCTTTCAGGGTCTGGGTATTTCACTCAGAATGATTTTTTCTAGTTTCATTCATTTGCCAGCACATTTCCTAAGCTGGTGATTCCACTTAGTGCTGACAGCATGTCCATAGATATAGGGCCATCTACTGGAGCATGGGCAGCTTATCAGGGACTCCATTCCTAGAAAAAAAGTATAACTCTCTCCCTCTCTCAGCAGCCATCATTTGCCCAAAGCTCCTCAGAAAAGGACGGGACTTTATGAGGTCCTCCACTATCCATGCCAGGATTTTGGCTGGCTTGGTATTGTGCAAGTCTTATGCATGCAGTCTCAGCTTCTCTAAATTTGTGTGTGCAATGATGCTGTTATGTCTAGAGTATACTGTTCCTCTGCAATCCTCCATTACCTATGGCTCTTTGACCTTTCTACTCCCTTTTCCATGATGATCCCTGAACTTTGGGAGGAGGTAGATGTCCTATTTAGGGGCAAGCACTTGAACACTAGTTCTCTGAATGTTGACCAATTGTGGATCTATGTATTAATCATCCACTGGGGGAAAAAGCTTCTCTGATGAAGGCTGAGAGCTGCAGTAATCTATTGGTATAAAGAAAAGTACATAGGAGACAGTTTAATATACTATTCCCATTTAGCAGAATAATAGAATTAAATTTAGGTCTATGACACACCCAGTTTTAGATTTTGGCCTAGCTAATAGGCGTAAATTCCATCTAGTGATGCTAGCCTTAAAACCAATCAAAGAGTGGTTGGTTGCTCCCATAACATTTGTGCCCTGATTGCACCAATGGACATATCTTTCCAATGTAATTATTATTGTAGCTCATAGCATCCACAGATGGGTAATAGCATTAGTTACTTTTCTCTCCAGGAGCCTGATTAGTACCTTCCATCACTATAAAAGTTAGCCAGTAGGGATGAACCTTCCAGGTAGGTACCATCTTGATTTCTTCATGTCCTGTGACTAAAGTGTGTGGTGTCTCTAGTAATAAAGTCTCTCCATTGAGTTCTTCATGGCAGTCAAGAACAATGAAAACAGTTTGGGAGTTCTGCAGGATCTCTCACTGATCAACATCTTGAAAACACATAACCCACACCTGATGCTGGGATTTTTATTTAATAGTCTATGTTGTCTGGGAAAAGAAACAACAAAAATCGTGCGTGCGTGCGTGCGTGCGTGCGTGCGTGTGTGTGTGTGTGTGTGTGTGTGTATGTGTATGTGTGTGTCTGTTAGGAAGCTTTACAGTGGAGGTTTCTTTGTGGCTTTCAAAAGTAGTGTTAGTTATCCTTCCCTGTTAGCACTCCTTTATATTACCTTTCTACTCCCACCCCAGCTAGCTCTTTTTTGCCTCTTCCCCTGCTTACTGCCTATGTTCTATCTACTCACACAGTTATTGTTACTGTTATTTGACTGAAACTCAGGGCATGGAAAGATCCATCCATAGCTCCTGTGACCTGCTCTTGAGGCATCAAAGCCTCTAACTCTTCCTCAACTTTGGGTCATTTTTAATTCCCTAGCTACCAAGAGAACAAATAGTCATGACCAAGCATGCAAAGGGGATAAAGTGGCTTCTGAATGAGTGTATTCAGGTAGATTGAAGGCTTGCTCCTCTGCTCTGCATCTCTTCAGGTCCTGGAGTCTCTCCTCATCCTTTGGAATCTGAGAATGGGGGTACCAGGGCTACTTTGATGGCCAAATAGTTCTCCACATATTTATGCCAACTACAGACAAAATGCTAATAAAAAAGCCCCAGGAAAATGAATATAATTTGCCTAGCCCCAGAGAATTAATTTCTCATCCCTTAGACTGCATTCCTGTTCAGGGAATTCTTCTTTTAGGTGGCTTTCCTAGTGATTGCCCTGGCTGCTTAGCAACCACCATTTCCAGCCTTCCCTGAACACGTAAAGAGTCGCTCATCTCAGCACCATAAGATGTTTTGTGAATAGTACTTTATTTTGTGAAAAATCAACCGTACAAAACATGACTTTCTAATACTGATTATTTGAAAAACTGTTGACACTCATGTAATACTTAAATTAAATTTGAAATTGCAAATTTTGAGTAGCTACAAACAGAAATGTGGGTGTCTTTTAAAAAATCATGTACATTTGTATATAGGCAGACAATGTTGGTGAGCCTCTTAGGTCATTTAATTTCCAGCCAATTCCTGTCGTTCCCTTATGAATCAGGCATCTTTATCCCCATGTTTGCCCTAAAAGGAAGTATGTGATTGATTTGCCTGAGATTCTTGAATGCTAATACTCTGCATTGTTCTAAGAAGCAGCAGCAATCAGTTCAATCTTATTTAGATGGGTAGGCATGGAGGTATGAACTGAAATTAGTCAGAATATGGTGATTCATCAGAAAATCAATCAATGTAAAGGTCACTAATTTCTCCAAATGATTTTTGGTCTGCTTTGCAGTCCTTCTGGTTTTAATTTTCTCTATTAAATCATCCCCGAGTATACACAATTACTAAGTCAGAAGCTCTTACTATAATTAATTCCTGATATTAAGCCTCTTGTGGACTTCTTTTCTCCTGGCTTTTTTTGTAAGTTGATTCTCACCTGTATTAGAAGCCTGGCCTCATCTGCTCTGTTGGCCAGGAACTTGTCTTAGGGATGCAAGTCAAGACAAGACACTGGAATTTTCGAAGCCTTGGATTTCCTGTTTGTGAAATGGGATGGCATCAACACCTATGACTTAGTATGCTTAGACTCCAATGTCAATATACTTGGAGCATTTAGTAAAACAGCTGAGAGGAAAGGAGATGAGGTAAAAAGTCATTGAGGCTATCAGAAACTTGATAAAACACTGTTTGTACCTGAACAGACAAAATCTAATGAGCAGATGCTGAGGATGTCCAATTTCCTTCTTCTTTCTTGCTCACCACCCATACAGATCATCACAGTATTCATTAAACACTTGGCATAGGTTTTCTGATTGAATTCCATTTTCTTTACTTTTAGCTTTGTTATAAGAAATACAGAATGTAGAGACCAGAAAAGATTTTTTGTTAGCATTTAAGAATATGTTGTCTGATCTGAAATTAGTTGAATAGAATACAGTTTCATCATCATCATCAAAATCATCATCATCATCATCACCATCATCACCACCACCACCACCACCATCACCATCATCATCATCATCATCAGCAGCAGCAGCAGCAGCCAACATTTTCTGAGCATCTCTGACATAGGACCTGTGGCTGATGAGCCACACAGTACATGGAGATTTCAGGCTTAGTTCTTAGAGGTTAAGGAACCTCACCAGGGAATGAATCAATTGTGTCTCTGCAATATTTTGTTTTCTCTTTCCTATATGACAAACAGTACTTCATTTCCCCGGAGAGCTCCAGCTTCATCATTGACAGCACTGGGGCCATTTCCACAGCATCAGCTTTGGATTTTGAGAGAGGCATGAGAAGGTAATTCTCTGCTGGGTTTTCTCTGAAAATGCTGGTCCTTTGAAATGTTTCTCCTTCTCTGATCTCAGTGTTATGTAGCATTGCTGCTTTGGATGTCTGTGGGGACCCTCTCTGTACCACTTGCTTTCATCACAGTGAAGCAGGAAGACAATTTGGTAGCTTTATTTATACCTGTCATGTACGTGGACAGGTTACCTGTCCAGATACCTGTAATGTAGAATTGCTTTCTCCTGTAATAATCAGCATTCTTGAGAAGTTAGCACATGGCCACTCGGTTATTTCCTCTGCATCAGCTAAGTGGGGTCCCACTGGTTCAAGTTAGCATTTTTATTTTTATAATGATTTAATGGCTACCCCTTTCAGGTATATATTTTGCATCAAAGTGCTTCATAGGGAAAGGAAGTGGACTCTGAAGGCATTCCAATAAATTTTCTCCTGTCCTTCATAAGTGAGTCTTTGCTACAATGAAAGTTGAGAATGGAAAGTATCCTGAACGGCTTCCTGTACAGCAAAGGCCCAGCCAACACTAGCTGACCAGAGTTCATACATCAGGTCCGGTTGAAGGAGACTCAGGTCCACAAATGGGCTGTCAAGATGAACATCAGTCTTGGAGCCAGGGATGTAGCTCTGTCGTTAGAATGCTTCCCTTGGATTTTGATTCCCAGCACTACATCAACCAGGTTATGGGTCTATACATGTAATCTCACCACCAGGCAGGGGGCAGGATGATGAAAGTTTCAAGATAATCTTTGAATACATAGTGAGTTCAAGGCTAGCCGAGGTTACATGAGACTGTCTTAAACCAAAGCCCCAAAGAAAATACCCTTAATATTTGTAAGTCTTAATATTTGATAGCAAATGCAAAGTAAAGTTTGGTAAAGAAACGTTTTTCTGGGTAAATGTAAATGAAAGACCTTTTTCCTTATTATCTCTGAAATCAGAAGAATTGAGAGTAGATTTTTTTTTTTTTTTTCGAGACAGGGTTTCTCTGTGTAGCTTTGCGCCTTTCCTGGATCTCGGTCTGTAGCCCAGGCTGGCCTCGAATTCACAGAGATCCGCCTGCCTCTGCCTCCCGAGTGCTGGGATTAAAGGTGTGCACTACCACCGCCTGGCAAGAGAGTAGAAAATTTAAGCTGATTGCAGAATGAGAGTATTAATGGTCAATTGACCAAGATGGCCATCTATTCCCGTCTCCGTGTGGTCACACCCTCCCTCCCTCCTTTTCTCTCTCCCTCCTCTTCCCTCCTTCCCTCCCTCCCTCCAACCCTCTCTCCTTTTGTCCCCCGTTCCTTTCCCTGATACACATTTGCTTGGGTTGCTGAGTTGACCTTTACTGAAATAAGGGAAATTTTGGATAAAAACTGATTTTTATCAATTCTCTTTCTCTTTCTCTGTCTCTCTGTCTCTGTCTCAGAATCTTTGTTTTGTATATGTGCATGAAGTGTGGCCGTGCACACATGCCACGGTGTGCCTGAGGAAGTCTGAGCACAGCACTGTGAAGTTACTTCTCCCCTTCTGTCCTTACCTGTGTTCTAGGGGTCAAGCTCAGGTAAAGGCAAGCAATTTACCTGCAGAGCCATCTCACTAAACACTAATTTAATTTTCTAGTTGTTAATTTTTGAAATATAAAAATTCAAAATTCTTCTCTTGAAAGGAGGTAGAGGGCTATGAAATCACTTGTTTGAATCCTTATGAAAGTATTAGGAAGGATCATCATGGTTTCACTGTCTATCATCATCCTCCAGCCATGAAAGTCTTAGAGGGCATCACCATGACTTCCTTCTCTATCATCATCTAGCCACACCAAAACAAAATCTGAATTTGAGTTATAGTGCTATGAATATTGTCCATGCTGTATCCCCATTGTTGTAGTTAAGACTTCTCAGAATTATGTTATTACTATTTTAAGACAGAGTCTCACTGTATACCCTTGGCTGGCCTGGAATTCCCTATGTAGACCAGACTGGCCTTTAACTCACAGAGAACAACTCTCCTCTGCCTCTCAAATGCTGGAATTAAGGACATGTGCTACCATTCTTGGCTAGAAATATTTTTTAAATGTCTTTATTCGTTTACGTAAATTGGCTTTTTGCCAATACTTTATTCATAAGCCATCAACTTTTTGAAAGACAAATTATGAAATAAGAAATTGAGAAGTGGTTACACATTGGTATGGAGAGGAGAGGGAATTTTGGCATTAATTTTGGTATATCAAAGTAAAATAGATTTTTTTCCCTGAAAAAGAAAGTAACTCTCTCTCATTTTGCCTGGAACTAGAGTTTGTTGGATTCAGATCTGAACACACTGGGAAAGTTAGGAGCTATGATTGCAAGGGGTCACAGTCTAGGAGGAGAGCAGTTGTTATTAACAGGGAAATTTTTATTTTCTTCATTTCATTACAATCATTCCTCAAACCCTCACATGTCTCTGAGAAACAAAAACTTGTCAGCTGTGTAACAATCCTAATGTTTCTTACAGCGATTAGTTTCTTTTTAAGGTTTCTTCTTTTTTATTTGGGTGTTTAAGTCTCTCTATAGACTTGAACTCTCCTCCTGCCTGGAGATGCCATCTTGGATGACAAGATGATATGTCCCTGACCATACTGGGGCACTCCTAACATTTTAATCTCAACATCTGTTATCTTTAATAAAAGAAGACAATGTTTAAAGGGCACAAACCCATAGCTATGAATGATTTGTTTGCTACAAAATGCTAAGGAATTTCCATAGCCCCCACCTCCATCTATTTATAGAAAATAACAAACTTAAAAAAATCTTTTTTTAATACTTCATGAATTTGTATGTCATCCTTGTGCTGGGCCCATGCTAACCTCTGTATTGTTCCAATTTTAGTGTATGTACCGCCAAAGCCAGTACTTGGCAAACTTTAAAAGTTCCTACCTCTCCTGAGAGGTAATTTGACCCATTTGTTTCTTTACAAAGTGTTAGTCGTTTCCAGCTGCTGAAACACCTGGTCTGACTGACATCTTAACCAAAGGGATCAATTGCTGTAGCTGGCCAGTTAAGTCTGCTAGGCTTTGGGGAAGCCTGCTATTTATCATTTAGCTGTGTTTTTGTGCCTGTGCCTCCAGTTTTTCACTGGTTATTAAAGTGGTTGATCCTGGAGGACTGTTTGCTACTGGAAATCTGAAGATATTCCTCATTAACGTCAACAATAAGGACCCCACTCTTGCTTGCAGGTAAGGAAATACAACATATTATTTGATTCGACCTTGAAAACATGGTCTTTCCTTCTTTTTCTTCTTCATTTTAGCTGAAGACAATAAGCAAGCATTGCATAAACAACCACATAAGATAAAAGAGTCCAAAGAAAAGTCTTACTTAAAAACTAAAAGCAAAAATAATTTTAAAGTATAAACTATAATGAAATTGCAATAAAACAAGATGTCATTCATGCAGGACATCCTTAATACCCGACTTTCTTGCTTAGCACTTGTTTCTCTTAAGGGAGATTCTAGTCAATGTTATAACCATGGAATGTATAAAAGCGTTTTGAGGGTCAGCAGCTCTATGAAGGTCACTCGTACTTGAAGGGTAAGAACACAGTGATCATGTGCACAGGGTCTAGAGCAAAAGAAGCTTGTGGTCTAACCCCCTCTCAGCCACCTTCTGAAAGTTACTTAATTTCTTCAGTTCTCAGTTTTCCCATCTATAAAATGGAGACAGACACGGTCCTTACTTCCTAGGGAAGTGCCTGCTGGCAAGAGTGAGTATCCCATGATAGGTCTAGGATTTTATGTAAACTGTAGCTAAGTGATCAGTAAGTGGTTTAGATACTTCTGTCATGAATATAGTTTCCATCATGTCAGCACTCTATTCAGTCAGCTACACCTTTACCAACACATGGTACAGGAATGACAGCACGTGAGTGCCATGCTAATAACATTTCCTGTTAAAATAAGCTTATTCAACATTGAAAATGGGGTCTTGAGTGTTACCTCCACAAATTCAACTCTGCATCATAACATCAACATCACACTGGATGAAGAAATTCCAGTTGGGAAGATGATTGCAATGTGCCAGGCAGCTGATGAAGATAACTTGGGAGGTTTAACCTTTGAACTGGAGACAGTGGATGATTATTTTGCAGTAGACAAAGGTAGGTTGAGAATTATGCTGCTCTAAGTAATTGTATTTCTATTATCTACACACCCAGTTTCTGGAGGGGAGGTAGAAAGACTAAAACCTCATCATGAAACATCTCTTGGACACTTTGGAAGTGTCTGCTGAGTAATTCTACAGGGTCAACAATCTACTTACTCTCTCTGCTAATCTGTATCTCTTCATGACTGTTACGAATATTATTAACTCTGTACTTTATATGCCCTTTTAGCACATATCCTTAGACCTAAGTCAACTCTATTCTACTTCAGGGTCAAATGTTTGTGAGGGAGAACCTGATTTGACTCGTTAGAGCGAGTCTTATATTCCTTATCCAATCAGGCTTGGGGTTGGGGTGCAAAGTATGCAGTGCTTAAAGCCAGAGATGCTGAGCGGAGAAGAACAGCGTTGGGTTATGATTAGCACATATAGAGGTTAGCCATTGAATCAGATATTGTCATTATCCTACTCACCTCAGCTCAGGGCAGTAAGCCTGGTTCCAATACTCAGTATCTGCTTGAGGGATAGCATGGGATCAGCAGCTTGATTTCCTTTTCTCTCCCACAAGTCCCAGGCTGGACTTGGAGAAGTCTGCTACTCAGAACTTGGTATAGAAATCCTTCAGCTATTTTCTCTGCCATAGAACAATTCCCAGTATGAACTACTCTGGCATCAGAATTCCTCAGTGAGGTGAGGCTGTTGAGGCAATGGTACTAATTGAAGGTATTCTTTTATTGGTAGTGTTTTTTCTCTGCTCCTCTTTCCCACATCACACGGCCCTGGATTGCCTCCCAAATAACCTGCTTACACTCTAAGTGTGATCTCAGATTCTTCCTGATCTCTTTTTTGGGGGGCTTATTTTCCAGTTAACTGCTAAGCATCTTCACAGAGCCACTAGTGATTTTTTTTTTTAAATACTCAAATTGGGTCATATTTCTTCTCTGTGAAAAAAATCCTCTCAATTTACTTTTTGCACTTGAAATTTGGCCCAGATTTCTTACCTTATCACTGAGGTCTTGTTTCTGTGGCCCTTGCCTTGTTCTCAGTCACTCCTGCCACCCTCCCTCAGCATGCCCCATGCCACCAAGATTCTTTCTTCCTTTGCCTGTGAGCCAGCAGGTAGGCTGTCTGCCTCGAGACTGCTACCTTTTATTTTCTAAGCACCTGACCATTAGATATTATTATCTGTAAACAATCATATTATAGCACTCATTTCCATAATAACAGCATTTGAACTTCTTGTTTTTTCTGCACATATTGAGGTCTGTCTCCCAGCTTTGAATATAAATTCCATAAACATGGAGATTTTATGTCATCATGCTGAATATAGTGGCTGCCATGCTTCCTGCTGCATAGATGACATTCGGAAAATGTTGGTTGGATTTAAGTGACGGTTGAGTAAAAGCAGTCGTATCTGTAGTGTTTTCATCTGTGGTTCTCTGTGGGAACCATCTCCCATTTACTGACATTTTCTTCTGCTATGTAACCTTCAAGTCCTAGAACAAGAATTTCTTCTAGAGATCTTCTCTAGTCTCCTAAGCCAAAACAACTTTGTTTTCCTATCATTAACATGATATGATTAATAGCACATTTCAGGGATAAATAATGTAACAGTATGCATGCACTTTGAGTTAGCCCCTTAATTCTAGTGAACAGGGCATAATTTTTGCTTTCTATTTTCTGTAGCTCCACATGTAATGAAGTAATTTTGAAAATGACAATCTGGTCCATTCTGAGCAGGATGTGCTATTTCATTGCAGAGAAAGGGACTGTGGTTACAACTACCCGTCTCGATGTGGAGAAAGCTGGGTTTGCAAGTGTTCTGTCCTTCTCCATTAAGGCATGTGATAGTGACCAGAGGTGTGCAACAATTCCGGTGACTACCTATATTCATGGCATTAATGACAACGCGCCCTTCTGTGATCAGTATCTGATTAGGTAAGCAGGCAGCAGGTGAGCAAGAGGTCAGAGAGGGCAGGGAGAAGGAAGGACTGTCCGATTTATTGGCTAACTGGGACATACAGTCGATAATCAAGTTGAATCTTGGTTACTCAGAAATGTTCCTCATAATGGCCTGCTGATCCTGTTCATGACTGGAAGTTGAGTTTCTAAGATCTGTAAGTGAGATCTGAGATCATGGTGACTCTACTCCTAGCTCATTAACTTAAACCCTTTTGTTTTGCTTTGTAAAATGGGATGCCAATAGAACTCTTTGAAGAATGGTTGTGAAGAAATAATGGGTTAATCTTTGGCTGTTTCAGCACAGAACTGAGCAGATACTATTTCATTGTGGTTCTTATTATATGCTTGTTAGTATTACCAGAAACCCTCTTTACCACTGAGTAGGTTTCTAGTTAAAGATTTTGTTCCTGGGACAAGAGAATGTCTCAGTAAAATGCTTACAAATACAAGGACTTGAGTTCAGTGCCCAAAACACACATAAAAACACCAGATGGAGTAGCAAGTTCTCAGTACTGGGGAAGTGGAGACAGGCAGGTCCCTGGGGCACACTGGCCAGGCAGTCTAGTTTGCTTATTAAGTTCAAGACCAGTGATAAACTCTGTTAAAAAAAAAAAAAAAGGAAAACAGTAAAAAACAAACAAAATGGTGGACAGCCCCTGCGGAATAATACTCAAGGTTGTCCTCTGTCCTTCACATGCATGGACACACATGTGCATGAGTACACACATGGACCTGTATACCCACATACACCTGCACACACAGAGGTTTTGCCCTTGGTTTGCACATCATACATTGTATAACTTTCTAAGTGGGAGGATATTAGTTCTCCATATTCAAATCACTGTAAATGGAAGAAAAAAATGATCTGACATTATGGGAAAAGTGATGATGTAAAATATTTCATGCAGGGTTGCCAAATAAGTGTGAAAAAAATCTGAGTTTTAGAGCTTTTGAGTTTTGATATGGGGATAAGAGGTTTGTATTGTTTTCCATGTGTTTTTTCTGTTCTTCCTTCTCCCCCACTCACCCAGCCATCTGCCTGAGAACCCACCTTTTCTGTTTCTACTATTACCCATCTCCTTCCTTAAGACCTGCTCTCATGCCTCCCCACGACCTATACCTACACTCACTCTCCTATATAAGAATCAGAAGCTAGGAGCTTCAAATGAGGGAGAATACTTGTCTTTTTGAGACTGAGTTACCTCACTTAATACAATAATTTTCACATCAATCTATTTTCCTGAAATTCACATAATTTTATTTTTATTTACAATGGAATAAAATTCCACCATTCATATGAACTACATTTTTACTATTCATCCATTAGTTGATGGAATTGAGGCTGCTTTCATTTTTTAGCTATTGTGATGAGAGCAGCGATAAATCTGGATGTGCAAATATCTCAGTGGTAGGATATAAAGATCTTTGGGTGTGTGCTCAGAGGTGGTATACCAGTTTACACTCCCAGCAGCAGTGCACGAGTCCTCTTTTTCTTACTTTCTTCCCAGCATTTATCATCATTGTTTTCCTTTGATATGATCTTTCTGACTGTGGTGAGGTGAAATCTCAAAGTAGTTCTAATTTTCATTCCCCTGGTGGACACGATGTTTAACAGTTTATAGGCAATATATTGGCCATTTGTGCTTCTTCTGTTGAGAACTGTTGGTTCAACTCATTAGCACATTTATTGATTGGCAAGATTGACACTATTTTTTCAGTTATATATTCTAGGTATAACCTTTTGTCTGAAGTACAGCTGGCAAAGACTGATCCCTGTCCCATAGGCTGTTTGCTTTGCTGACGATTTTCTTTGCTGTGCAGAGGATTTTTAATTTCATGTAAAACCCTTTTGTCACTTTGTGGGCTGATTCCTGTTCTGTTGGGGTCATACTTAGAAAGTCCTTGTTGAGCCTCTGTGAGTCTCTTTACATAAGGAAAACTGTCCCTGTGTTCCTTAAAGCTCCTGAAAAATAAAACTTAGCTTTGCTCTTGCCCCATGTGGACCTGTTTGGTCCAGTGGAGATAACAGCAGTATCTAACTTATTTCATTGTTATAAAGAACAAATACAATCTGCATTTGGAACTAATTAGTACAGAAATTCGCCAATATTTTCTCCTGCTAGCTCCCGTTTATTCTCCCAGGAGGATCATAGTTGAGTAACTAAGCACCTACTCCAGGCTATGTGCCTACTCCAGGCTGTCCCCTCCTGCAGCTCTGCTCTGCTTGTTTGTTGTGATGGGACTCTATCTTATCAGGGTCACACAACAAAATCTTGTAAAGCAGCAATGAAAAATTAAACAACTAAAACCCCACAGAACAAAATGCCAAAGGACATGATCCTAAGCCCTTGGTGCCATGTTTTAGCTGTGGGGAGAAGATCCTGTGGCTTCCCTGGGAGTCAGGGAACCTTCCTGAAAAAAGAGAACTAGATCCATCATTGCAGGTCCATAGTATTTAGAAGCTAAAGACTGATCACATGGGGCAATGAGATTCAAGATGGATAGATGAATAGAAAGGTGAATAAATCTATTGTGATTATAGAATGGCAAGGACCATCTATCTCTCTTTGTCACGTGTTTGTTCCTTTCTCATAGCTTTGATTTGCCCAACAGAACAACTTAAGGGAGGAAAGATGGATTTGGGCTTACAGTTCGAATGGATCATGACATGGAAGGCATAGAGGAACACTACAGTTCATGGAAAGGAAAGCATGTGGCCTAGGCTGCTCACATGTGGACAGGGAAGTAGTGAGCAAGGCAGGAATGAGGGGTGGAGTTTCATTTTCCAAGGCCTGTCTCTAGTGAACTCCATTTTCCAGCTAGACCCTATGTCCTAAAGCCTCCCAGAAGAGTGCCACCAGCAGAGGACCTAATGTTTGAAACATAAGTCTGTGGAGATAATTTTAGAGTCAGACCATATCCATTATCCAGATGTTCCAGAGTACAGTAATCCCAGACAATGAACTGATTCCTGGAGCCTTCCCCAAGGATGTGGTGGCCTTGATCAATTTTCTTTCTCAAAGAAATATCCAGCTGGGTGCAGAAAAGAACTTTCTAGGAAATGGTCATCTAAGTGATGCTCTAAAGAGGGCCTGTCTGATGTAGGTTAAATAGGGCAAACATGTAGAGTTTATCAAAACTAGTGGATGTTTACAGAGAAAACATCACCTTGTAAAAGAATGCCCACCTAAGCTGATTTTTCCTCTTGAACAATTAAACAGGTACACAGGCAAGGAGGAGATTGCAAAAGACACAATCATTGCAAAGCTCACATGCCAAGACCTTGACAAGCCTCCTGACACAGTTCATTATGCTCCGATCTCTGGCCCAGTAGGTTCTGGACAATTATTTGAGCAAGTGCCAAATGCTGACAATTTCATCCAGGTGAGCTCTGGTGGCTCTCATTCCAGGGCGCTTTCCTAAGAAAACAGTGTAAGGTCATGGCCAATTGGAACTACAATAGAAGGTAACAAAGGAGGAGACCTGATGCAACAGAGGAGAATTCTGAGCTCCTCTGCTGTCTTGCCAGAGGCATTTGGGCAAGTTCTTAACTATCTTGTTCCTGCCATCATTTTCTCCATTTCCTAATGAGCACGCAGTAATTCACTTCCTGTTTAGCTGGGGGGTCAGAAGCTAAAGCACATGCTGATTTCCTTAGAGGCAGGTCTCTATGGCAGCATGTGTGACAATGGCTTGTTCTCTTGGCACTGGAAGTCACTGATGTCAGCTCCTCTTCTAGAGTCAGATTTTCTATTGGCAGAGTAGGAAGACTATAGATTTTTTTTTTCTTTCTCTACACGTAATTCTGCCTTAGAAGAAAATTCTCTTCTTAACTCTCAGTTTCCATAGCATTTATTTCAGAGTGCCAATATGTGATAACTTTGGTAGTTCCTTGTGCCCCATATCACCAGCTACCCTCAACCTACCTATTCCTGCTCTTAGCCAGAAAAATATGACCGAGAAACCTATAGTTGAGCCCCTTATTTCTTGATCTTAACCCTGAATTTTCTTGACAAAGTCCACAGCTGCAAGGTAAGTTCTTGCATGCATGTGAAGTTTGGAAACTTGGGCACAGAACCAGGAGGCTTACTGGGTTGATATTCATTTTGCAATACAAACCTAAACTGTCATCTTTAAAATGGAGTTTGGATAAAGATGGAGGATTTTGAAGCAGCATTCTAAGACTTGAGCTTTTACACAGGCTTGATCTGTAGCTGAACAAATGCCTTTATCCATCATCTACCTCTAAATGACTTCTGTGTCTACATATTTACCACATAGGTATAAATGCCATTTACTATCTCCTACCATCTTAACAGTGCAGCTTGCATGCCACCAATGAAAACATTTAATTTACATTCACAACTATTTAGTTCTTGATCCTATTAGATTGTAAGATTTACACATATTTCTAAGTGGTTATCATTTTTGAACTAAAATTTGCTATAGTGCTTGGTTCACAGAGGACACTCCCTGAATGGTGAAGGCGTCATATGCTGAATTTTGAAAAGAGAAGCTCTTTCTGAACTTGGGAATTCTTGGTGCCGTATTGATTCATTTATTTTTGCCAAACAGAGATCCCTGCTAATGCTACTACACTAGACATTTTCAAGTTTCTGATTTGGGACCATCTTATTGTTAGAGCCCTAATGCCTATAGCTTCAACTGAAACCTAATTAGTACTCAGAAATACTTTGAAGTGGTATCTTATAATGGGAATAGCTTACATTTTATTTATTTATTGGTGTATTTTATGTATATGAGTGTTTTGTCTGCATGTACATCTGCACACTGCAATTCCTTTGGAACTACAGCTGGATGCTTCACCTGTAGCAACACAGTTAGCATGCAGTGTAGGTTAGGATCTGTATTTTCTTCTGTGCTGGGATGTTTCCTCCAAAAGTAAGCTACTCTGAAAGGGAAACTATGGCATCCCATTATTCCACCAAAATTCTCCCTTATATGTACCAGATTCACACATTCTGAGGTGTCATCCCTAGGAAATAAAAATGCCATATGCACTTTTCCAGACTGACTTTAAAAAAATAATTTAACTTTATTTTACATGCACTGGCATGAAGATGACTGATCCTAGGGAACTGGAGTTACAGACAGCTGTGAGCTGCCATGTGGGTGCTGGGAATTGAACCCGGGTCCTCCGGAACAGCAGCCAGTGCTCTTAGCCTCTGAGCCACCTCTGCAGCACCCAGAATGACTTTTAAAAGCACATACATTAAAAATTCTGGGCCAGTTAGGAGACTCATTGGGTGAAGGCACCTGCCTGGCAATTTGAATTCCATCCCAAGTATCCGCAATATGGAAAGAATGGACTCCTTCAAGTTGTCTTCTGACTGCCATACATAAACTATAGCACATGCCTGCATGCATGCATACACACACACACACACACACACACACACACACACACACACACACGTAAAACAGATTAAAAAATTGTTATTGTTTTTTTTTTTCTGAAATAATGTTGTTCTATAAGGTTACCAAAGAACTGGATTATGAAAATCCAGAGGTGGTTGCAGCAGGACACATTTATGAAATGATGATTTCAGTATTTGATGACCTACATCCATCTCAAACAGGTAGGTAATCATGATAGACTTTTCAAGCTGGTCAATGTGTTACAAAAATTCATCATATTGGAAGAATGAGATAGACTGGTGGAAGTTTCCATCCCTGGGAAAACTTTGCAGCTTTTAGTGGCACTTTAAATAATATACAGCTTTATATCCTGGTCTGGCTAGAGATCTTGGCATTGGAAAAAGTGGGGGTGTGTGGCTTCCAGTTCCGCTTATATGTATGTATATGTATATGTTTGTGTAATTCTTTAGGCTAAATAATACCAAATATCCCTGACTTGGAAAGAGCTTGATATCAGGCAACATGTAGTTCAAACATATAGGTAATTGGATGTTTTAAAAAACATTTTACTTGAATGATATTGCATGACATAAAGTTATTATTAATGCAAATAATGAGCCACTTGCCAAGTTCGATAGCTCATGAACTTGGTGAATGTGCTGGGCATGGCTACTGCTCTCTCACACAAGGTTTTTCCATAACTTGCCCACCATTTTGTGCCAGCCTTTGGTGAAGAGCCTTTGGGGTAATGGGCTTCAGACTGCTTTGTTATAAAATCCTTGGCTCTGTAGATTTAATAGTTTTAGTTTTGCTGATGATGAACTACTATTCTTTGGAGGTACATGTTTGAATTTGGTGCTAAGGATTTAGGCAGAGCAATTAGGAAGTGCTATGCTAAGTGAACTGTCTGGTGCTTATTTTTCATTACTCTTGTACAAATGAAAACATACATCAAGCTTCCCAAGGGATTGGCACTTGTTCAATCAATAGTTCCAGTCTTTATTTATTTGTTTGTTTTTGATATAGAGATTTTTCTGAGAAAAGATATTATCAGAATTTTCAGGTTACATCTGCCATTAACACTATATCTCTCATACCTGAAAATCACTGTGATAAAGTGGCAATGAAGATTAGAGATAAATCAAAAGTTATGGAAGAAAACATAAGTCTAATAGTAGAAAGGCTTTGTCTGACAGGGAAGAACCTAGGATAAGGGTAACAATTGGGTTTCTTCTCTTGTAAGAACTCTGAATCTTTCCTGATGGTTCTCTTGATCATTGGGTCGAGATGGATTCTTAGGTTGCATCTGAGACAAATAAGGAAGAGTTATTGTCTTTTATGGATGTAGAGGGGTGGAATTATAGAAGATGCTTGTTTTTCAACCAAATGAAACTTAACAATGAACTGTAATCAATACACTCAGGATGCATTCAATCCTTGATTCACTGATATAAGAATTTCAGTGGAGTTGCTATGATTGAAGAGAGTGTTCCCCACAGTGTTTGAGCACTTGATTTCCAGATGGTGACACTGTTTTGGGAGGTTGTGGAACTTCTTTGAAGTGGCTCTTGCTGGAGGAAGTGAGTCATTAGGGGTGGATTATGGCAATCATATCTTGATCCTGCTTCCTGCTTTCTTTCTGCTTCCTGATCTACTGAGACATGAGCAAATGTCCATTACTTCTTCCTGCATACCTTTCCAGTTTTAACTAAGAGTCAAAATCCTTTCTCCATTAAGTACTTTCTTTATTCCAGTGATCAGAAATGTTACTAATACAGAGACTAAGATTAAATGGTGATTTATAGATTTATACAGCTATCAGGAGAAATGCTATCTATGTTGGGGACAGGAACCAAGGCATGACATCTTACCAGAAGTATTTCTGACTTTACTTTAATGGTATTGGTAGAGCATCATGAAGAAGTCTGTCATACAGCCTAAGAGACCTTTTAGGTATATGCTTTTTTTTTCATAGCTAAATAACTTTCCCATCTCACCAGATTTGAACCTTTCTTGAACAGGAAAGAGATAAAACATCTTCTCTGGTCTTCACACCCCAGTATATTCACAGTAATTGCTCATAAAATATGCTTGCAACATTGCTCATTTAGTTCCTTCTGTGTTTATAGGCCAGCTAATTCACATGATTGGGAGTCTTTATGGATGCCATAAAAATCATAGTATGGCAGAGCTGTAATGGCACCTGCTCTTGAAACATATAAGTGGATTTATTGAAAGAAACCTACAGGTTTAAAGTAAACCACTTGTTGTTGTAGACTTGCACTCTTTAAACTTTCTTAGGGATCATGGTTACTGTTGAGATTGTGATGAAAGCTGTAGACATTATCCTTGAACTGCATATAATAGTGTATACTGTAAGGTGAAGCATGCCATAGAATCTCCGGAATAAAGGTCATCTAGACTGCAGGTTAAATTTTACTATTTGACCTACATTGCACAGACTTTTAGGAGAGGTGATTGATATACAAGAATTCTTTTGCCCATGAGTGCTAGAGATAATCACCTAAAGGAGAATTTCATACCAGACAAGTCTGGGGAAGGCTTACCACAGAGCAGGAACCTCAAGAAGTCTTGCTGTAAAAGCCTCTTAATTTTTATTTAATTTAGGGCTTTGTGTTTGGCACATTAATATCTCAGAGATGATATTAACCAATATAGCTTGTTCTGGCATCTACTCCTTGAATTTTTCCTTTGTTGCGTTAGACCATGAACTTTCTTCTGCTCATCTCAGTTTCTTTTCTGTAAAACTGGAATAGTAATACCAATGGCCCACTTAGTGTTTTGTATACTACATTATAATCTTAATTTAAAATTCCCCTGATTTCAAGTTGTTTCCTCTTATGTTTTAATACCACAATATTTCTTTCAACAACTCTCTAATAGGCTACCTTAGCTTGTTAGCCCCAAATACAGAGTTCCTTCTTTTACATGCAGTGTGCAAAAATTACAGTAAATCCTTTTTTTACTATACTTAATTATTTGATTATATATGTGTGTCAGGGTGTAGGTTATGCCATAATGTGCATGTCGAGGTCAGATACAGCTTACGGGCATAGGTTCCTTCTTTCTACCATTTGAGTCTTGGAGACTGAACTCAAGTCAGTAGGCTTGGGATCAGGCATCATTACCCACTGACCAATCTGGCTGGCCAATAGTAACTGCTTTTGTCACCTTTTATCATTTGAAAATATTTCTTGATCACGATCTCCTTTAACTTTAAATCCACACTGTTATGTAGGAGTTTGACATTGACTTGATTGACTGATGAGGAAACTGAGCTTCCTAGAAGCTCAACCTAGTTTAAGGCTGTAGAATTTATGTTAATTTTAAGCATTAAACATAGGTTTTCTGAGGCTCTTTCCATTTCACCTTCTAGGTTTTAAAGCATAGTGCTGTATAATGTATTATACAGCTCTATGTAGAATGTATTAGGTATAATTATAATATTATATATTTATGATATTATTACATATTTTCTACAAGAGCATTTATGTTTACTAGGGGCCAATAAATGTGGCAGTAAGAGTGGAATGCAGCCAGTCACACTGCATCCACACTCAGGTAGTAGAGGCTGAACAGGAAGTGGGGCCAGGCTGTAAAACCTTAGGGCTCACTCCCCAGTGACCCACTTCCTTCAAGGAAAATCCTCTTCCTAAAGGGTCTACAACCTTCTCAAACAGAAGAAAGTCCCGTCAGTTGGGAACCAAGTGTTTAAACACATGAGTCTGGGGGCCATGACACATTCAAACACCACTGGTCCCCTGAGAACACACACTGTGGGAACACCAATCATTTGGAAGTATGAGACTCCTACTATAGCTTCATAATCCTTTGCCAATTCTGTAATCTGAGACATGTTTCAGTTTGTAGAATAAAACAACAATTATTAATTTACTGTCCAATTTTACAGTGACTGTAACTATCCTTGTGGAGATTGCTCCTGACAATGATTTCAGCCCCAAATTTCAAGCCTCACATTATGCATTTTCAGTTCCAGAAACATCAGGAGGTAAGAATGTTGTCATTTCTTTAACATTAAAGTTTCCACAAGGAAACACTTACCAGGTCTCTACTGAGTGACCAGCGGAACAGGAGCACGAATATTTACAGAATTGAAGTAGATGTAGGCATCTGTGGGCATCAGAGCTTCTGGGAAATGTTTATTTTCTCTGGTGATATTCTCAGAGTATCATTCTGATGATGTACCAAAGGCTGCCTTGAGATCTGATGTCAGTTTTAGGTTTTGTTTCTGTGGTGGACAAATGCACATTATTGACTTTACTTCATTTCTCACTCTTTTTGCCTCCGAAGTATGATGAAGTGTCAGCAAGTAGGGACAATGTGGTTATTCTCCATACAACACAAATTTCATGAACAACTGGAGTCAAGGCTTAAGGTCCAAAGTCATTATTATGGCTAAGGTTCTGTCTATCAGTTCTAAATTAGATACAAGTTAGGACATACTGGTTAGTCTCATTCTATTTGGAAAATACTGCAGTGGTGATAGTTGTGCCTCTGTTATCTAAGACAAGAACAACACATTCATTTCTCAGTATCTCTGGATACTGAGTCCTCCAGGCTTGACTTCAATGGATAGGACTGATTGATTGTGCCCTGAAATCAAGTCAAACTGCTTTGTAAGTGCCCCATGTTGTAGCAGAAAGACCACATGTGCAGGGTCAAAGGAAGCAGGCTTCAATCCTTTCTCTGTACCATGAGTAAACAATGTCTGTGTAACTCACATCCCTATGTATCTTTGAGGGTTTAATTTTGTTGTAAATTCATAAGAACTAATTTTTTATAGTATAAAATATTTGGAGTAGTAAATTTCACTAGTTTCTTAATAAATAAAATTAGTTACTTCCTAAAATATAAACATCCAAAAAGAAACTACACATGCTGTTTGATATAGAGATACAGTACTTACTTACCAGAAAGGGTATCTTGGTATATTTAGAGGTAAAGTTTTCATTTGTCCACATTTGTCCAAGTACTCCAGCAAAAGAGCAAGGCCATTATTCTTTTAAAACTCCACCCCTTCATTCAGTTTCTGCACTTGAATAGAAAATCACTAGTTTCTTTAAGATGTTGTCTATTGGACCAGGCCACAGAAAAGTTCTGAAATACCTAAAAATATTTGGCTTGGGAAAAGAGTTTTCTCAAGATTTGGAACAATCATTCACCACTTCATGATTGAAGACATGCCTCACCAAACTTCTCTAGAGGTTTAGAGAGAAGCACAGGATGTAGGCTCTTGGAAAGGGCTGCTGCTGGCGGCACACCAATCAGTGAGGGCCTTGTAGGCACGCTGCACCCAGCACCTTTGGAGGCTGCAGTCCTCTGAGAGACTAAATAATAGCTTTCAAGCTCTAGTTCTCACTTCATGACTTTGATGTCCCCCAAGCAGAAGGCATTCTTTTCTTCAGCTCGGTTCAGTAATGCTCTGCAGAAAACTCCATGACTCCTCATCCTCCTGTGTGTGTGTGTGTGTGTGTGTGTGTGTGTGTGTGTGTGTGTGTGTTGTTGTTGTTGTTGTTGTTGTTGTTGTTGTTGTTGTTAGGGATTCAAACCTAGGGCTTCCAGAGCTCTGTGCAAATGAACTGTAGTCCAAGTTCTGTATTTTTGAGTTCTCATCTGTAAAGTAAGGATAATAATTATATTATAGGCTTAGATGAGGCTTGTGAATATGGCTAACATTCCATGTATGTTAACCACAGGACACATGTTAGTTGTTACATATCAGGAATCTTTAATTATATGTCTGTGTGGGAGTATGCACAGGAGTGTAGGTGATCACAGAAGCTAGAGGTGCTAGATTCCCTGAGAGCTAGAGTTTTAGGCAGCTGTGAGCCATAAACCATGAGTTCTGGCAACTGAATTTGGACCCTCTGCAACAGCACTATGTGCTCTTAATTGCTGAGCCATCTTTCCAGTCACTAGGCTGCATTCTTTTCCCACTATCAATGGTAGCTATACTGCTGATGTCTCCCAGTTGCAGCCAGTTTTCAGTGTGCTAGAACATATTCCTTCCTTTTTTTCCTCCAAAACAAAACCCCCAAAATATCCCTTGGTCTTTGTTATAGGTTAAAGGTGGAAAGGCAACCTTGGTGGGTTGGAGCCAAGGGGGCACCAGAAAGTCACACCATGCAAGAGAACTAACTGGGGGAAGGGAAGGAAGAGAGCAGAGACTGGCCTCTCAGGGGAGAAGCAGCAGAGAAAAGAGAAAGGGAAATGAGAGGAGCTTGCCTTTATAGGGAGGTAGGCCAGCATAAGTGCCTGAATGCTAACATTCCTTCCTTTTGTTTACTATAAAAAGGTGAGGAAATGGGAAGGAGTGGCAGATGAGATGGGAATTAGGGTGCTATGTTCTCCAGACTGCTTCCTGCTGACCTGGGAAAGTTGGCAACTTTGGAGGAACCTGAGAAAGCTGACATGCTGGCCCTGTCCTGGGATAGCTTGCTGTTTCACTTCCTTGTCCAGGCTCTGTGGGATTGTCTGGCACTGCTTAGAGCTGGCAAGATGCTTAAAGCAGAAGATAAAGTTAAGTTTAGGGGAAAATTTTTTTTAGGTCCTGGTAATTGAGGAAGGGGAGTCTCAAGACAAGGAAAAGGTGGAGAAATTTAGGCTGTTGATTGACAGTGCTTATCTGGAATGCCTCTGATTTGTTCAAGGTGGATCCAAGTAGACTATCCAGAGCATTACAAGCATAATGCCCGAATGCTAACAGTCTTCCCTATTAGAGCACACAAGCTGAATGGGATTGAATGTGAGGATTTTTTATTGTTTGTTTGTTTTGTGTCTTAGATGTCTTGAATAATTTTCTTTCTTTTATTTTTTATAATATAATTAATTACATAATTTCTCCCTTCTCTTTCTCTCCAAACTCTCTTATATATTTTTCCTTGCTCTCTTTCAAATTCATGGCCTGTTTTTTTTAATTAATTGCTGTTACACACATACATATATACTGTTAGTTATTTAAGCGGCGCTAGGAACACATCCCGAACACGACAAAACCACAGAAGAGTTTTATTAAAGAGGATAGAGGTGACAGGCCTGCGTGAAACACATGGGTGAGGAGATAAGGGGGCTCATGCAAGATGGCACCAGCTTTTTAAAGGTTGGGCCGCGCATGCATACAGGGACTCCTGTGGGCACTCCACGCATGCATGTAGATTACATGGCTGTGCATGCGCTTTACGCAACCATGTAAGGCCACAGAGTTCCGGTCCAGCGAGATGTCTGACCTGGAGAGGGCTATTCTGAACCGGAAATAGTTAGGCGGTCCGCCGGGCAAGCCCAACCATGTGGACATGTAATCTCTATCACATACATACATACATACATACATACATCTATACATAAACACATATTGAGATATTTACAGAAGAGGTAAAACCTCTGCACTGTATCCTTACAGTGTCCTTAGGAGGAAACTGAAAATGTCAAACTACTCTGAACACAAACTCCCCTCAGAATATCAAATGCTAGGTATGTAGACTTTGAGGATGTTTAAATACTACATTGAGGAGCTGGGCATGGTGGGACTCACCTGTAGTCCCAACACTTGGGAGGCAGAGGCAGGTGGACCTCTGGAAATTTGAGGCCAGCCTGCTTTCCACAGAGAGTTCCAGGCCAGCTCAAAAACAAAACAAAACAAAACAGAAACCTACATTAATAGAATTTTTTCCATGCTGAGTTGATTAGCACAGAGAACTTAAATATGTTTAGCAGATTACATGAAAATTGTAATTATGAAGATCTATAAAAAATTGATGATATGTGATGAAGTAATTAAAATCTATGGAGGGAAGTAGGTGTAGGCAAAAGAACTTTATCAGTAGTGACTTAGAAGAAACATGGAAATTGAACCAACTGGGTTTCAGGTCACAAGGGAAAGTGCATTCCTTTTTCAGTACATTTTGATGAGGTTTGGCAGCATTCAGAGCTCCATAATTACTCTATTTAAAATTCAGTTAAAGATGCTCAAGATAACACTTAGACTTTATTGAAAGGTTAATTTTACACCTTCAGAAGAATACTCTTCCCATTGTATTTAAGCAGGTGTTAAATGTGGTAATGATCCCACCATTTTCCATGTCTGTAAGACAGTGATCAGTTTTATTGAATATGCTTCTCCATGGCCATGTATCCATTTCTTAAAAATAGATGCCTTCCCTTCTGGAACTAGCACAATAAGAAGTCTTCTTTTCCATGAATGTGCTTCTTCTGCTGTTACATCATAGCTATATTCACAGTCTGCTTACTAACTCACTATGAGAGATGAATCTTGATCAAAGGAGGATGCCAAATAAGGAAATAGCCTTTGGGGTTGAAAATGATGGGGATGGCACATGAAATGCTTTCTTCTTCATCGTTGCTCAGTGGAAACACCCGTACACCTCTTGGTGAACTAGATAATTATATATCAGAGCTTATGATTTAAGTATAAAATGATTGAAGGGAAACCTATCATAACTGTAATCTCTTGCCATAAGTATGTTATGTAATGAACCCCATAAATGTTAGAGTAGCATAGCAATAAGCATTTTTTCCAGCTCACACATCTGAGAATTGCACTATCTTTCTGGTCTTGTTCAGAGAGTCAGCTGGTTTTCAGTGCTAGGTCCTGGTTTGGTTGGGATGACTGGGGTAGGGCACTCTGGGCCCTCTCTCATCCTTTCATCCTTAGGCTAGACTGAGTATGTTTCTCAGAGTGAAGAAAGAGGTATAGTCACAACTAGAGTTAATTTCATAGAGCATTTTAACAATCAGGAATGGGGGATTGGTATGTGGCAAGAGAGAGGTAATCGAATCTTTCAAAAGCTTCTCATACTGTTGACTGCACCGGGTTCACTAATTTATCATTGACCAAAGCAAGTCACAAGCCAGAGTGCTAGGGTTTCCTGCAGGGCAAGTAATGTGAACACAGAAAGGGAAAACAGTTTTGGCATATGAGTTTAACCAATGTTAAATGGTCATTTTTCTGAAAGACTGTATGTGAATACTAACTGGAAATATTGTGAGGCTATCTTAAATCTGGCTGTAGAATTAGTAGACACAGACTTAAGCTTGACTCTACCACAACTAGGTCTGTGGCCTTGGGAAAGTTAACATAATGCTAAGATGAAGCTAATTATTAGTATTGTAAAGTTATTTTAAATTGTTTCATTTGAGTAAAACCAGTGGTCTAAAGTGGCTGAGAATTCTCTGTAAATCTATCTGTCATCATGTGGAGTGTTACTTTTCAAACAGTTATTATTACGCAAAAGGATTTATATTATCACTTGGGAAGATTCAGGTTATCATTTGGAAAATGATAAACATGGTAAACCTTCATAGTAATGTATGTACATGAGAAAAATAAGCATTGTAAAACATTGGCAGCCTTCTACAAAGTTGGACAAGTGACTGCCATTGATGAGGACTACCCACCAAATTGTCTGACATACAAGATAATCAATGGAGACATCCAGGCTGTAAAAAGGTTCTGGATTGACCCCCTTTCTGGAGTGATTGAACTCACCAGTCAGCCGGACTTTGAGTCGGTGAGGCAATATAACCTCACAGTGCAAGCTGTGGATTGTGACAGATCCCATCCACAAACGGCAGTGGCCACAGTAAGTACAAACATGCAGGTTTTCTGTCTATGTGACTGAGCAATGTATTAAGTTCTAATTTATCATATTGGGGTGATCAGATTATAATAATAGTAGGGAATGGAGAAACTTGTGAATTGCTCCTACTTCTCAGGTATTCCATAACTTTTGCATGAATTTACCTTTGAAAGGCTGAATGGGTAAGGAGGAACTGGCTTTTCTCTCTGGTGTGAATGTGTTCTCAAAAGCATACATGAATCTTTTTGGACAACAAAGACATGAGGATGTTGGTATTTACTTTAATGTGAAATAGGCAGTATTCTACTCATTTCCATCATACAGATGAGGAGACTGAGGCACAGAGTTTAGGGAATGTACCCAGGGTTAATATAAGGTGCACTGCTCTAGCATTAAATGCAGGCTGACTCTATCTCAAGGCAATGTTCACAATGCCATGTGCATTCTTTTAGTTTTGAGATGAAGAAATGCATGTATCTCTAAATTATTTTAGCAAGGTCAAGACTCTTGAGAGACATCAAGAATATATGATGTTGTATTTATTATGGGGTACACATTATTAATGAAGCTAAAGCTTTGTTATTGCACAACAACCTTTTTTTGAGTGAGTGTGTCACTGTGAGGAAAATATGAGACCTATTCACATTAGTGATTAGAAGGGCTTTCAGAGTGCCGAGGGTACAACCTTGAGGCTCGAATTATGGGGGTTCCAGTTTTAGGATGATGCTTACGAGAGTGATTTTTTAACATGAGGTATCTTGGCCAGTTTTCTTATAGATGCTTATAAATTCTTCACATAGTATAGGATGGCACAATTTGCAATTACCATTCATGTTTTATGATGAAAAGGAAAAGTATATTTAATATACACAGAAACTTCAAGTAACTCTCTTCTCATGAAAAGAATGTATACTTTGCTGGAAGATAAAGAAGAACTTGCTCATTCTTTCTTCCTCTTAATGGGTATTTATTAAATGTTTATGTGCAGAATCATGTGTTACAAAAGTGTAAGACATTGTCACATATGCCTTTGGGAGCTCAATATATCAAGTGCCAAAATGATTGTGCCAATGAATTTGACTTTTCATTATGAAAAATGTCTTCAGTCTCCAGAATTGAGGGATCCATCCTCATCATCACCACCATCACCCTCATATAATTTTTATTAAGAACCCAATACAGGTCAAGTGTTGTGTATGATAAGCTCTAATTATATAATTCATTCTCAATCTCACATTGCAAGCTAGTGTTCGACCCCACCCCCCACCCCCCGCCCTTTTAACCCAGGGAAACATTTTATTTACAAAGCTTGGTTGCTATGGAACCTATTTGAGGATACTCAACTCAAAGAGACAGGATGAAGTCTGGGAACTTATTCCCTGTCATATGCCCCAAATCCTTTCTTGAGTCCTTCAGACAATCTCTCTTCTCCACTTCTCACCCATCTATTGCTAACATCCCAACTGTGCCTCCATTGCCTGTACTTGGTCTGATAAAGCAGGCTGCTTTCTAGAACCATGTGTCAGCTTGTGGCCATGAAGTCCACCAGAATGACTCTTGAAAAAGGTCTACTGCCTGTCCTATGACCTTTTCATCCACTCCACATCACACTAAGCCCCAGCATCATTCCCAAAGTCCACAGTGTTTGAATAATCTGGGCCTGGCTACATTTAGCTTCTGTTCTTTTTTCTCTTCTCTTCTCTTCTCTTCTCTTCTCTTCTCTTCTCTTCTCTTCTCTTCTCTTCTCTCTCTCTCCCCCTTTTCTTTCTTAAGATTTATTTATTATGTATACAGTGTTCTGCCTGCAGGCCAGAAGAGGGCACCAGATCTCATAGGTAGTTGTGAACCACCATGTGGTTGCTGGGGATTGAACTCAGGACCTCTGGAAGAGCAGCCAGTTCTCTTAACCTCTGAGCCATCTTGCCAGCCCCTAGCTTCTCTTCTTACTCAACCCAACCACTCAATTTTCTTTCTGTTTTTCAATACATCAGAACTAATGCTTAACTTGCAGGACCCACATTATCAATCTAATAATATTGATGAGTATTAGCGGGTAAGTGATCCCAAGAAGGAAGGACAAATTAACTCTACAGACAGAGCACAGAAAGGGGGTGTGGGGGGCTGTGTGAGAAAAGTGAGAAACAGAAGATTGGCAGCAAAGAATCTGTCCCAGTTGTGTAACATTGCTGTGACTAGACACCTGGCAAGAAGCAACGTGTGTGTGTGTGTGTGTGTGTGTGTGTGTGTGTGTGTGTGTGTGATGTGTAAGATGTGCTCTGTTAAGAAGGGACACAATCTAGCCAAGCAGGAAAGGCATGCAACAGAATCATGAGGCAGCTGGTGACACCGCAGCTGCAGTCAGGAAGTAGAGAGGCGACAGGGAGTGAGGCTGGACCAGAATTCTCCAAGGTCTGCCTCCAGTGATGTATTTCCTCTAGTGATGCTTTGCTTCCTAAAGATGCCACAGAACTTTCCAAAAACAGTGCCATC
This sequence comes from Onychomys torridus, assembly GCF_903995425.1. NCBI lineage: Eukaryota > Metazoa > Chordata > Mammalia > Rodentia > Cricetidae > Onychomys > Onychomys torridus. Next base: position 21,828,351 of record NC_050451.1, read on the forward strand.
TACTGCTGGGGACTGAGTTTTCAAACACAGTCTATGGGGACAATCTACATACAACTCATGACAAGATTGTTTACGCAAACTAGAATCACACCAAACACCACGTGTTTTTTGACAATGCATCTTGCGTAAGGACGTTATTCAAATACAGAGGAGCAGTAGGAACTGGAAGAGTGTATCAACAAAGATAGGCTGTCACATAGTGTTGATTGCTATGTGGCATTACCAGATATATTATTAATCCATATGCCACTTATTGTTTGGTCTCCTGTAGAATATGAGACTTGGTTTGGTTCACGATCTTAGTGTCAGTGTGTACGTCAGATGCTTTGTGTCTAGTAAGCATTCTATCCAAGTAATAGTCAGCAAATAGATGAATTTACCTTCTCAATGGCCATAGGAAGGGAAGGAAAAACAATGTAACTTGTATCAAGTGAAAGACCTAATGGAGTGGCAAGTTTAGGGTTTTAATGAAGTCCAAATCCATTTCCATTATATCACAGAAATCACCCTAATCTGTTTACTTAATGTTGAAAACCAGGCATGGGCCTTAAGTGCCATGGTTTGAGAGGTCATAGACCCTAGAGGAGAATCTACTATTTTCCTAACACAATAAAATTTCTAATGGATTTCTAAAGACTTATATCCATTGATAGGTGTGCCTTTCACCTTTCATCAAGGAAGCTTCTCTTTGCAGCAGGAAGAGGCTACCATGGAGATCTACAACTCACCCAAATTCAGAGAATTAGTGGTTATGGGGTATCAAGCTCCATTTGGTACATCTACAGTGCAATCCTTATACCTAAAGCTCAAGGAGCATCACAGAAAAGGGGTGAAAATACTCTCAGAGCCAGAGGACCAGGACACCTGCTACTAGATTTTGTCTTATAGACATGGCATAGAAGCTGTGCCCATCTCAACATCTCAACAATATGGATAACTGAACAAAACCTCATGATGACAACACCAGTTCACATGCCAATGTGGATGGGGGAAATTTCATAAGGCCCCAGCCCTAGATGAAGAGTTACTGGCAGTTAATATCTGCTGAGAGAAGGAATATTCATTTTTCTCTTAACCAAATAGTAAGCCCTAAATGCATGTGTGTAAGAGGAGCACTGAGGGGCTCAATAGGTTGTATAGGTACTTACGTATGTGCATATGTGTGTGACATCAATAATTGTAAAAGAGGTCTTGAGCTTGGAGGGGAGCATGGGAAGAGGTAGAGGGGTAAAGGGAGGGTGGGAGTTATGCAAATACAGTACACATATATAAAATTCTTAAAAAATAAACATAATTAAATTAAGATTAAATGAAAATTAAAAAAAATATCTCAGGGCAATAAGATGGCTCAGCCATCTGCCACCAAGCTTGACAATCTGGTTTGATCCCCTGGACCCACATGATGGAAGGAGAGAACCAGCTCCTGAAACTTGACCTCTGACATCACACACATATAGTGCTGTAGTATGCATACACTCACAAACATATGTACACAAAATAAATAATTTAGATATAATTTTTAAAAATCTCACATATTCAATAGCACATGTAGCTGTAGTCAACCTACAGAGAAGTAACATCAAGAAATGCAGGGTTTCTTCCAAGAACTTAACTATGTTATTAAAACATTTCATCAAACATTTTTGAAAAGATAATTCTTGCAGATGTAGACACACCAGGGATTCTTCTGCTAATGTTATTGGGAAAACTATTAGTCATTGGAGAAGTGGGTAGATAATCTTTCAAGGCTGACTGGCATTTGATCACTGACATTTTCAAATCCTTGATATTTCCATCTTTTTCCATGGAAATCATAGCTTCCTGATTTGTGGTAATTTAATTAGGAAAAAGTTGATAATAGCCCTCATTAAGGCCAGATATACATCCTGCTTGAGAAAACAGTACAGAAGAGGTCCTTAATTAAATTAGGAGAAGCACCTTCTGGGTGTGTCTGCCATTGAACATAGACAGTTCAAAGAGTCCAGGGGACTTTAGCTTCAAAGACAGCATGCTTCAGCATTGCCTTTTAATCATTTGTATAACTGTGCTTTCCATGAAGGTCCATCTAATGAGCCCCAAATTCTTCCTAAAGGGGACATAGACTGTCACAACTGACCCAAGAATAATAAACCACTGACTAGTGATTGACAGCCAGAATCCATATCTATAAGAACATGTCTGCAAACTCAGAAAAACTTTGACTTTTTACTTAATAAATCTGGATAATGTGCCCCCATCCAGATGCTCATTTCTGATTTTGTTTATAAATAGTTCCATGATGTGGATGTGATGTTTCTTGTCCCTTCATCACTGACAGGTCACTGTTAACATTGAAGATGAGAATGATGAAGCACCCGTCTGCATACCCTATCTATATAAGGCAGTCATCTCTGATGATGTTGTTGCTGGGACAAACGTCAATGGCCTCAAATTAAACTGTCATGACAGAGATTCACATGATTTTGAGATGCGCTTTGAAATGGCTTCTGGTGGATACTTTAATTATTTCTTTTAATCACAAACACAGGTCAAGTTGACATTAGCTATACAATGTCAGACACGAAATGTAACACTACAAGTGACTGTTTGTAAAGGTTACACTATTTCATAGCTATAGTATCTTGTTTCTTCATGGCACCCTTTCATGTCTACAGATACAACTCAATTGCTCCTGTGACTTCTAAGCTTGGGGAAATGCAATAGGTTTTAGTACAAGAAATTAAGTTTGTTATCCATGGAGCTAGCTGAAAACAGAATTCATCTTTCCATCTGATGATGCTGTTACAAGCTTACAAGGCTAGATGGTTTTGATTGTATTATTGTTGGTCTACACAGATTCACATAAACATTATAGTCACCAACTTGTCATCTATAGGAGATCTTCCTTTATTTGAGACCAACCATGTATCAGGCATTATTCTTAGAAATTATTACACAGAACCATTTAAGAAAGATATGGAATGTATTTATGGCACTTATTATTCATTTAACTTGGCACGTCAACACATAAAATCATAAACCAAGAGAAAGTCTACACAGGAAAACACTGTCTTGACATCCATCTTGACCATGGCAATACAACCTTTTTTATGTGTCTCAGACTTGCTGCTGCTCATCTGAAAGGACATACTATTTAATTATGAGGACTAGTTTGATATTTATACCCACTGTTAGGTTCATCTTGTTTATAATAGTGTCTTCTAGGCCCTGGAGAGGACATAACCTCTTGAAGACATAATTGGTACTGTGGTCTGATTGGCTCATTAGATATTAGTCTAGAACAGTGGTTCTCAACCTCCCTAATGCTGTATGTAACCATTTAATACAGTCCCTTATATTGTGGTGACGCCAACCATAAAATTTTTTCATTGCTACTTCATAACTGTAATTTTGCTACTGTTATGAATTGTAATGTAAATAACTGTGTTGTCCAATGGTCTTGGTGACACTTGTAAAAGTGTAATTTGACCCCCAAAGGGGTCATGACCCACAGGTTGAGAATCACTGGTCTAGACCAGGTTGAATGTGATAATCAGATAAAGGAAGAGGAAAAAATTAGGAGGAATAATCAGATAGTAGCATGAGGTTTGCTGGCCACATGCAGGGCTTAGAATCATGATCTCAACTTTTAAAGACATTTTTCTTTTCTTTTTCTTTTTTTTTTCTTTTTTGAGACAGTATCTTTTGTAGAACAGGAAAGCCTTGAACTCTCTATGTAGCCAAGGATGACCTTGAACTTTTGATTCTCTTGCCTTTCCTTTCCAAGTGCTAGGATTATAGGCTTATCTTAACATGCTTAGTTTAAAATACTTTTCCCTATATGTATTGATTATTTGATTTCAACTTTATTATAAGCTATTTATAGATATGGAAATTTATAGTATAACACAAATTTTAATCTATGTACACATTCTGTGTTTTAATTTCATTTAAAGGTAGCTTGAGATCATCTGATGTATTATGAAATAATTTTAACTTTCCCATTATTCCTTTTAAAGGAAATGAAAACCTTCATTTCCAATTAGACCCAAGTCGGGGTACAAATACTCCAAAATTAATTGTGAAGAATCCTTTCAACTTTGAATCTGGAGCTGAACAGCAGCAGCAATACCATCTTGTGGTGCATGTAATCGATGACAACCTGAAATCTGGCAAAGCCATCAAGCCCAAGACAGGAACTGCTGTTATAGATGTTTATGTGAGAAGAATCAGCACACCACCTCCTCCAACCCATTCTGAAGTAAGGAGTTACAGAATTTAATTTGTATCTCTATGTAATATTTTACTGCCAAGTCAAATATCGACCAGAAATCCTAAAAGAATGATCAGGCCATCACTGTTCCTTATATGCCTTTAGACTCTTGCACTAATCCAAACAAACACTCTCTTGGACACTGTGCATCTGTGAATAAATATTGTGTGCACAAGAATTAGTGAAAATTATATGTGCATATGTAAAGGACCACTAAACTGCCTACAGCGGTCTTCTAAACTGCTGGCTGAATAATATGAAGGTCTTGCTCAATAGAAAGAAGCACTATTCAGTGAATTATAGCTATTAAAAACCTCTACAAATAGACATTTTAAAATGACTATGCCATCATAATAATGGACACCTATGGTGTACCAGGCATTGCATTGCATGCTTTATGGCCACCATTTCATCTCATTTTCAGTACAACTCTACAACATTTAACAGACCTTTTAGTATTTTATCCTTTATAAAGCAGATATGGGAAGCCTCTGCTGAATTATCAGCCAGCCAAAGATGAAAGCTCCTGCTCAGTAGACTTTAGGGTGTATTTTATTGTTTTGTGGCCTTTAAAATACAAATTAAAAAGTCTTTTTCCTTGTATATTTGATTTTCAAGAATGTACTATTACTTCAAACTACACAAAAGGGCGTAGATAACAGGGACATACAAGCCTAAAAAGGACCTCATATATCATCCAGCTCAACCTCTGAATTTTATAGATCAAAGGACTCAGGTGGAAAGAAAGACCCGATTAGCTTTGGATCATGGAGTATCCATTTCCTGCAGCTCTCTTCTCTACATTATTAACTTGCTGGCTCTTTGTGTCATCATGTTTCTCATTGTTGCCTGCATACTTATGAGATATGTATGAGAACGGATCCCACCACCTGTTAAGACGTTGGTTCTACACAGATGCTATACTGTGTAAACACATGTGTTTTGAAAACTGGGACTAACACTCTGTTTGCTTTGAAATCATTTTGCAGCAAAGAAAAGGTCTGACCGTTGTGTACACAGCTGTGAACACGTACAAAACCAGTGACTGGTACATTCCTTTCATCCTCGCTCTGACGGCTGTTATCTTTATTGGATTGTTTTCCTGGATGTGTTTTCTATTTTGGAGATATGGAAACATAAAAAGCTGCTCTCAGAAATTGGCCAAGGAAGACTCCAAGTTGAAACCCAAGTATGTGATTTTTTTTTCTAGGCTTTTGATACAAAAAAATTAATTAAAGTTTGCTAATCTTAGCTGTCAGTGATTTTGCCTAAGTGTGCATTAGAGAGACAAAATAGTAGGGATACAAAACTCAGCGACCTCTTTCACCAGAGATTCCAGACCCACTCTGTCTCTGAACTAGTTGGGAGGCATTCTTTAGTAAAGGGTGACATTTTAGGAGACACAGCCTCAAAGCAAACTGCCTGACTCCTGGTTCTTTTTACCTCCTCTTCCACAATGGTCTCTGAACATCAGGTGCAGGAGCTGCACTGTAGATGTATCAGTTGGAAAAGAAGCCCACAACTCTGCACTTTGATTGGTTGTGGTTTTCTGTAATCGTCTTTCTGTGTTGCAGAGATGTTTCCTTGGTGAGTGGTGAGGACTTCACTTATCTATGGGTATAAGGTCAACTATTCAGATGTAATTAGTGATTATGCTGGCTTATTAAAGTGTGTGCTTCTGAGCTGAACAAGGACATGCTAGTGTGAAGGGGAGTGGTGCAGAAGTTCAGGAGGCCTCAGCCCTATGCAAAGACCTACAGACAACTAAGGAATGATGAGCGCAGGAGAAATATTCCTTCAGGAAAGGCACAGCAATTTGTTATCTAGTACCAAATGGTTAGACCTGAAAACATCCATACAACTATTATTATACATATGGAGCAGGCTGTATAATACACACACACACACACACACACACACACACACACACACACACACATGTAATGCAATTAATGAAAAAGAGGCCATGAATTTGAAAGAGAGCAAGGAGGCATATATGCGTGGGTTTGGAGAGAGGAAAAGGAAAGAAGAAATTATACAATTATATTATAATTAAAAGAAAATTAAAAAGCCAGTAACAGAGGTTAGCTTGGTGGTATTTATGAGATGGAGGCAGGAACTACATAGTATATTTGAGGCCAGCCTTAGCCTCAATGCTGAGACTTTGTCAAATACACACACAAACAAAACAATCAAAAACCAAACAAAGAAATAGGTGGGTATAGACGCGGCTTAGAAATTAAAAGCACTGGCTGCTCTTGCCGAGGACTGGAGTTTAGTTTTTAGCACCAACTTTGGGTGATTTATAATCTCTTGTAACATCAGTTCCAATGGATCTGATTCCAGCCTTCATGGGAACCTGCCCACCAATTAAAAATAAAATAATAAATCTTAAAAAAACAAACTACCAAATAAAAACAAGAACAAAAACAGAATCCTACCCAAACTGAACAGAAAACAATAAAACAGTAGGTAATACTGTAGAATGTACTATCTGTGAGAATTAAAAACAACAACAACAACAACAACAAATAAATTTGTGAACAAACAGGCACCTCATGTTATCTTGAGGCAAAGTGGTTTCATGGGCAGATGTTTTACAATCACCAGGAATTAATTTAGGGACTGGTAGGTGACAAGTGTCAGTTTCGTCTCCGCACGATTGATTGTTTTTAAGATTTATTTATTTATTATATATACAGTATTCTGCCTGCATGTGTCCCTGCAGGCCAGAAGAGGGCACCAGATTTCATTACAAGTGGTTTTGAGCTACCATGTGGTTGCTGGGAATTGAACTCAGGACCTCTGGAAGAGCAGTCAGTGCTCTTAACCACTGAGCCATCTCTCCAGCCCGACTAATTGGTTTTAAAGCTCATTGAGACCAATGGATAAGAAAACACACCTGCTTTTGTGGCCATTGATAAATACTGTTCTTCAGGGTAGAGAATGCCATAGCTTCAAAGTGGTGTAGGAACCAGGTCTAGAGGCACAGGCCTATAATTGCAGGTCCTTGTAGGATGAGGCAGGAGGATTGCAGATTCAAACCAGCATGAGTTGGACCATTTATATCAAAAGGAAAAGGAAGGATGGGGATGAGAGTTACTGGTTGAGTGTTTCCCTGGCATGTTCAAGGCTCTGGATTCAATCTCAATAACATACACACACACTTCACACACATGGACACACCACACACACAACACACACACACACACACACCACACCACACCACACCACACACACACACCACACACACACACACACACACACACACACACACACACACACCACACCCCCACACACACACATATACACTGTACACATACACCATACACACACACACATACATCACATATACACACCACTCACACACATATACACCAATGAACTTCTATGCAGGGTAACACACACACTTTAGAACTTGAGTTATATTTTTGTTAACTACACAGGATTTTTAAAAAATGGTGCAGTAAAACAGATGAAAACGGCTAATGAAAACTACATTATTCTTTTTAAAGATTAGTTGTGATAACAGTCATGTGTTAACTATTGAATGAAATGATTTTCAACATACATTGTCATAATTTAACTGATGTTTTGTCAAATTTTCTTTCTATACAGAAGAATGAAGTATGTTGTAGGTAAGATATGATTTCCTAATTATTCTTGAATTATGTGATTTAGAAAATTACATGTACTTATTTTAATACAACATTTCCTTGACTTTTTGAGAAATTCTTGAAATGCATTTTGATCTAGTCACTTTCATTCTTTCTCACTGGCCTAAAATGCATTCGGAAAGTAATTGTTTATCCTACAACGTTTGCGTGGCCCTTGCACTCATGGCCATACCTTGCCAAGCTTGCCAACGAAACTGACACTTATCACCTACCAGTCCCTAATTGTAGCTCACAGGGTCACAGATGGGAGTGCTGGTGACAGCTTCTTACCTCCAGCAGCTTACGTGGCACTCTGGGCTACTGTGGAAGTTATGCAGCGGGAGGGGTGGGGGGAAGGCTTCATGGTTATAGCAATTTGAGCTCTCCACGTCCTGTGACCAATGTGTATGGTGTTTTCAGCAGTGAGTATCTGAGTATCACCATCAAGTTTTAGTAGGCGACCAAGGGCAGTGACAGTGAGCCTATATTTTGGGGAGAGCTCCAGGACACTCCCACTAATAGCTTGAAGGGAAGTATCCTATATATTTGTTGTTGAGCTTTTTTTTTTTTTTTTTTTTTTTTTTTTTTTTCAAGTCAGGGTTTCTCTGTGTGGCCCTGACTGTCCTGGAACTTGATCCATAGACCAGACTGGCCTTGACCTCACAGAGATCCACCTGCCTCTGCCTCCCAAGTGCTGTGATTAAAGACATGTGTCACCACCATGTGGTGGTGCTGGGCTTTTTACTTGGCAATCAGTGTTACTCCAATTAAATTATTTTATATGAATATATCTGTATCAAAATGAACCTTATGAATACTAGGCTTTTATATGCTGTTTTTGAACATCTTTAGTGTTATGTTAAAAATATGGACTATATCACAAATTTGCTTGTCATCCTTGTAGAAGGGCCATGCTGATCACTTCAGCTTTAGTGTGTGTATTGCTGAAGTGACCACATCTTTATTTTAATTTTTAATTTTGTGGGAGGCTACAGGAAGCTGGTGGGAGTCGGATTTCCCTCTCTACCCTGTGGGCACCAGTCTTAGGTTGCCACACTTGTCAGCAAGCACCCCAAACCTTAGTCATCTTACCATCCAAATTGTGTCTTTTAAAATTGCCACCCACTACACATTTGCCATTTAGTTATTCTTAACTTTAATGCATTTTTTAAACAGGAGACAGAAATCAAAAAGGAAAAAATGTAATTACAGAAACCAGAAATAAAAAGCGAGAAGTACTAACAGTAAGTACATTTTTGTTGCATATTAAAAAGGTTTTCCTTCTAAGGATATGGTAAAATCCATACAAACTTCATAGGAAGGAAATAAAATCATTTTAGTTCACCATTTTTAATGAATTAGTATGTGTTACAATGCTAGGATTTCAGATAAAATTTTAGAAACTTGGTGAGGGCAAAATTTACCTAAAGTATATGTGCATATAGCAAAAATGACTAGGCAAATGTAGCTCTAGCATTACTTAACACTACTTAGAATTTAAAACTGTATTTGAAATTGTTATCCATGTGACATATCTGGGCAAATTCCTCAACCTTAGAGTCTTTAGAAGATGGTAAATCTACACCCAGAGAAGGCAAACCAGTTCAAACTTGCCAAGGCATAACCACCCAACAATCCACATAAATACACCAGAGAGGGCTGGTCCTTGGACCCTCAGTTCAGCATAGAACAAGACGGGCACCTTTGCTTTTGTTGCCTGCCTCCTAGGCACTCTGGGCATTCCTACGAGAGTCCTGGCTAGCCATGGCCTTGTTTCACAGGCTGGCTCCCCCTCAGTGTTCCACTCTCTGCCTTTTCTGTAAGGAGGTTGATGCCACCAAATCTTGTGAATTAGTTTTCTAGTGTTTCCCTAACTGAATACTTTGGATTGGGTGGCTTAAATGACAGAGATTCATTAGTCAGAGTCCTAGTGGTGAGATGCCCATGGTTCTGCTGAGGTCTTTGGCCTTGAGGACAGTCTGTTGTCTGAACCCTCATTTGCTCTTAGAATATTGATCATATTGGGCTAATCCATAACTTCATTTTACTTCACTACCTCTTTAAAATATTTCCAAATGTAGTGGCATTCTGAGGTACTGGAAAGTCAGGAAGCTGGCATACAGATTTAGAAGGAAGGTACAGTGTGATATATAACACATCTCATACAAGATTCCCATGAGAAGTATCTGAGTTAACAGAGGTCAGAGCAGGCCTACCATTGCAGGGGAGGTTGTTGAGAGAGGTAAAACTGACAGAAAGTTTTAGTCCCTACACTGCTAACCTTCTACAGATTAAAAAGATGGGAGAACTTACAAGAAATGATGTCCTATACTTATTTCTATTGATGTAATAAAATATTCTGACAAAAATTCAACTTGCAGAAGAATATTTTCCCTTACAAAGCCAGGTCCATCACTGCAGGGGCAGGAACCTGGAGCAGCTAGTCACATCACAGGCAGCAGCAGAGAGCAGTAAGTGTATGGAGGCTTGGGATTCAGCTTGTTTTCTCTACTCTTAATTGTCCAGAGCCCCAAGCCAGGGAATGGTGCCACACACTTTCAGGCCAGGCCTTCCCACATCAAAAAACATACTTAAGCCACCTCTCCCAGACATGTCCACAGTTCAACCTGATCTAGATAGTCCTCTATTAAGACCCTTTCCAGGTGATTCTAGGCTATATCAAGTTGATAAAAATTAGAACTAACCATCACAAATAATGTGCTTAAAGTATTTAACACATGACAAAAGTAATTTTGTCAAGTTGACTTTATTACTAATGTGGACTGTTTTTTAAGGAAACCACTGTATATGAGACTGTGTTTGATGGAGAAGCCATTGATCCAGGTAGGATGCTTTTGTATCTTTTGAATTAAATCCAGTTTGTGGATTTAGATACTCAAAACTATGAATGGATTGATTATTCACTATACTTTGCAAAATAACAATGCTGGAGAAACTTACTCTAGGGCTAAGAAGGGATCAGATAAAAAAATCAATTGAATCATCAATGGCATTTAATGCCTGGAGGCCATCGCCCTTACTCAGTCCTATCAAATTATTGCCACCTAGAGATAGGCCAGGAACTTAGGATTTTGAGGCAAAAGGAACTGGACATCTACCATCTTATATATGAAATATGCATCTTTTAAATTTGGGTAATAACTTTAACTCCATTTAAAATAAATAAATAAAATATTTTTATTCCTGATTATATATTTCTGGGTACCAAACCACCCCAAAAGTTACCAGCTTAGGATAATAACCATCTTAACTTATTCTTTAGTGTATCAGGAATGTGATTTAACTATTGTCTGGGCAGTTCTTTGTCTTTATGTGGATAAGTGATGTTTCTCCAGTACTGTTATCCCAGCAGCTCGTCTGATGCAGTAGGTCCAAAGTAGTGATATTCACAGCTTGACATCATGGGAAGACATTTGCAGGATGGGTGTAGCTGGGTCCTCTGGCCTCTTCATGTAATTTCTCTGTCAGGATTAGCTGGGCACTGGGCATGTTAGCTTGGATTTCTAGATAGAGTTCCAGGGACCTTGTCGCCTTTTGAGACCCAGGCCTAGAAATCACATGACATCACTTATGCTGGTCTATTGGCTAAGCCACCAATGTCTACCCAGGTTCTAAGCAAGTGACATTTCAAACCTTTTCAAGGGTCAAGCTCAAACACTGTCTTAGCTATCTTTATTAGCCTCCATATCTATAGGCCTGCTGGGTCATAGATTCACAACTCTTATTCTACCATTTATCTATTATGAATCCTGGAGTTGCAAAGCAGACCATACCTTCATTTTATAAAATGATGCACAATATTTTCTTTTCCATGCGCTTCATTCCTAAGGGAAGAAAGAGAACTTAGGAATGCTTAGAGGCTCAAGACAAGCCACAGATCTGGAATTAGAATCCCAAGGTTTTGAAGTTTATGTAATCAACCTTTTCATGTGATCTTGGAGGAAGCATTTAACATTCCAGAGTCTCCCTTTTCACAGCTGGAAAATGGGTATGATACAGGCTTTGCCTGTCTCCTGAGGGTTACTGTACAATTTAAACACAACTATAATAAATATAGTCAAATGTCATGTAACACAAGGCATTAGTTACACCAAACTCACTAGTACTACAGAATCTTGTGGTATTGCTCTGTAATTTACCTCCTGCCAGCTCTGAGTGTCTTCACATGAAATTAGTGATGTTTTATTGCTAGCGTACAGGTTTTCCCCAAATAAAGTAACCCTTTAAAATATTTTATTAATTGAAAACATATCACTCATCCATTGTATATTAAATAGGCTCCTAGGAATTTCAGTTTTCAGTAAATCATTAAAAGTGTATTTGTGTTGTTGGTTGCTTTTGCCTGCCACCCAGCTCCCAAATAAATCACACACAGACTTGTTATAACTTATAAATACCTGGCCTTAGTTTGGCTTGTTTCTTGCCAGCTTTTTGGAACTTTAAATTATTGTGTTTACCCTTTACCTCTGGGCTTTCTCCTTTTTTTTACTTCTGTATATCATACTTTCACTGGCTGGCTGTGTTGCTGGCCCCTAGCATCCTCCTCTCCTTGTTCTCTTACTCCTTCTTATCCTCCCAGATTTCTCATTCTATATATTCTCTCTGCCTGCCAGCCCTACCTGTCCTTTTTCCTGCCTTGCTATTGACTGTTCATCTCTTTATTATACCATCAGGTGTTTTAAACAGGCACAGTATCACAGCTTCACAGAGTTAAACAAAGGCAATATAAACAAAAGTAACACATTTCAAAATAATATTCCCCAACATATATGAACAAATACAGAGTGTTTACTGATGCCAAACATCACTTGCTATTCTTATTTTTCACAAGGATGAAGGTTGTGTTTGATTTCCAGATTCCTATGATGGGAATATCATCACTGTCCCTGTTTAATCAGGATTGAGTCAGAGGCTCAGAGAATGGGTCACAGTCATATGACTTTCTTTACTTTCAAAGGCAGGGAGGAAAGAGTTGATATAACTCTTCAGGGCAGAGACTGGATCTTAAGAAGCAGTAAGGCAAAGGCAGATGCGAAGGGTACAAGAGCAGTAGGTGACTATTAAGTGCCTATAAGCAGGTGATGTCTTTTACCAGACTTCCTGGTATAAGAATAGGAGAGCAGCTTGTGAGACTCTAAGCCCTCTCCTTGTCTCCTCTATTGTCACCATTGTTGCTATTTTCCATTGCTTGGGATTGAACCTGAGATGTTGCACACACTAGGAAAGTGGTCCATCACTGTGGGATCTTGCATGAACTAAAGTGGTCCATCACTGTGGGATCTTGCATGAACTAGGCAAGTGGTCCATCACTGTGGGATCTTGCATGAACTAGGCAAGTGGTCCATCACTGTGGGATCTTGCATGAACTAGGCAAGTGGTCCATCACTGTGGGATCTTGCATGAACCAGGCAAGTGGTCCATCACTGTGGGATCTTGCATGAACTAGGCAAGTGGTCCATCACTGTGGGATCTTGCATGAACTAGGCAAGTGGTCCATCACTGTGGGATCTTGCATGAACTAGGCAAATGGTCCATCACTGTGGGATCTTGCATGTACTAGGCAAGTGGTCCATCACTGTGGGACATTTCACACACTAGGCAAGTGATCTATCACTGAGCTATAATCCCAGCCCACTATGTTATCATTATTATTGGAAACAATTAAATTTTTTTCATGCCATTTTTTTTGGTTTCCTCTAAAATTAGAACTATGTATGCATTTAATCAATATACCATGTTCCAGGCTTATAGGTGCTTTATAAACATAATCTCTTTCATTTTTATCATGTTAAATATTCACAATACAAAATTATGCTTTTTATTAAAAACTATTTTTATCACTGTGTGTCTGTGTATGTGTATTTTCCTCAATTGCTCTCTTCTTACTTTTGAGATAAAGTCTCCCACTGAACCTGGACTTCACTGATTTAGCTAGAGTGGGTGGCCAGTGAACTCTAAGAACCTACTTGTTTTTTCATCCCACTACTCTCCACTGGAGTTACAGATGTATTCCTCTGTGCCCAAATTATTACTGCTTTTATCTAAAATAAGTTCAAACATTTCATGAATGTAACTCACTTTAAACAAATTCACCCCCTTCTCATTTCTAGCTTCTCCCCTCTCCAGCTCCCAACACATTTTCTTCCCAACTTAATGTACTCTTTTTTTAATAAACAAAACACCAAAACAACACCAAAACAACAACACCAACAACACCACCACCAACAACAACAACAACTCACTGAGTCTACTTAGTGTTGCCTGTGTGTGTCCAGGGCCATCTACTGGAGCCTGGGCAGTTTCCCAGCAGCCACATCCACAAAGAAAACTGGCTGGCCCAACCCCAGCATCCACAGTTACTAACAGACCCTTCCATGGACACATTGAAATCATGACTGACTTGATCTTGCACAGGTTTCATGCACGCAGTCACAGCCACTTAGCTTGTTTTGAACCCTATTTTTGTTAGACGCACAACTGAGGTATCCTCTTCAAGTTCCAAAGTAAACTGCTGGATAAGGGTAGTGTGTGTGTGTGTGTGTGTGTGTGTGTGTGTGTGTGTGTGTAAGGGGTTTTCAGTGAAGAATGCTGTCCATATGCACATTAGAGGAAGAATCATCCTTCAATGAATGGATTTTGAGGAGCTGGCTCAACATGGTACAGCTTTACAGGACACTGATACTAACCTACACGTGTTGTTTCATATCGTTTTTTACTAAATGTTTGGTAGGACTTAGAATGAGAGGTATAAAGTCCAGTTTGGTTTTGGATTCAGATAAACACAGATCACAACACAACTTCCTTCCTACCTTTGCCTGTAGATGTAACCGGCTTGTTAAATAAGAAACACAGAACCGATTGCAGAGTTAAAAACCACGAGGTCAGAGCAAGAGCAGAAAACCTTACCCTTCACTGCTTCTGCTGTTCTTCCTCTCCGCAAGAGAGCTACCTCTCTGTGTCCTATCTTTTAAATAGATTTTCTGTTCTGTTTTCTCATTGGTTGTAAACCCAGCCACATGACCTCCTCATCACTGCCTGTTTGTACAGACCTCCAGGTCTTCTATGGTTGGTATTGAGATTAAAGGCGTGTGTCTGCCATGCTGGCTGTGTCCTTGAACACACAGAGATCTACCTAGCTCTGCCTCCCAAGTGCTGGGATTAAAGGCTTGCCCCACTACCACCCAGTTTCTGCTTTGGCTTGCTCTGACCTCAAGGCAACTTTATTAACATATAAATAAAATCACATTTCAATACAAATAAAATATCACTATATTTCCCCTTTTCTATTTTAATAAAAAGAAAAAAGAAAAAGTTATTACTAATATAAGAAAAACTATCCAATAAGTATATACAATATATACAGTCAAGAATTACATTAACAATGTCTAGTCCATTAACATTTGACAAATTCAGATTAAAAACTCCATTATATATATTAACAATGTCTAGTCCAGTAACATTTGATAAACTCAGACAAAAAGAATTTTCATTACTTATATTTAAAACAAGTAGTTCCTTTTTAAATGTAGGTCCAATAATTGACCTTTTCATCTGATCATATCCGTATTCTCTCTTTTTTCTCTTCATGAAAGTTTCAATAATCTACCTTTTGTCATCTTTCTCTTTCTCTTTCTCTTTTTAGAGTAGATTCAATGATCTACCCATTTACCCTATTATTTCTTTATCTTTTTTCTCAGAGTAGATTCAGTGATCTACCTCATATCTATATTTTTTCTTTTTCTTTTTTTTTTTTTTAAATCCCAGCTCTATTTTTGGGTTAATTGTCAAGTCCTGTATCATTTGTCCAGCCGCTGCATAATGAGAAAGCGCAGGGCTTGTTTCAAGTCCTTGTTCAAGTAGTCTGTCAGGCTGGATCATCTCAGCCAGTCATCTCAAATTGTCCTGACCAGGTTGTAGTACAAAGTCAATCTTTCCGTGGTGCTAATGGCTTTACCATAGTCCACATGAATTCATCTTTGTTGGGTCCCATCATTCTTTTGAAGATTTCAAAGTTGCTGTTAGGCATGTTCAATGGTTCTCTGAAGACTTCCTTTTGTGTGTGTGTGTGTGTGTGTGTGTGTGTGTGTGTGTGTGTGTGCCTCCTATGTGGTTTGGAGCAATCACAATCTCATGTCTGTCTGTCTTTCGGAACCATGAACGTTCTTCCCTAGAAGAGAAAATCTGCATTTCTCTTGCCAACCTTTTCCAAACTGACCTTTGCTGATGCTTTTTTGTAACACGCTGGTCCTGGCAATTCTTCTCTGAACAAGCATCAGTAAATTCTTTGTTCCAGGTAGCAGTATCACCGAAGTCACCAACATGATGAGAAGCAGCCTGCAACTTGGAGCAGCAGTCACTGCCTCCATGGTCCCACCGACACTGTTTGTGTCTCTGCCCCGGCCGAAGCTTCTCCTAGGCCGGCCTCAACTGGGGATCCTCCTGCCTCTGCCTTCTTCAGTATCCTACCGGTGTGCGCCACCACAACTGGCTTTTAGGACACATTTGGCTGTTAGTTTTAAAGATCTGTAGTCCCTTACAGGTGGCTTAACATTGTCAGTTAACAAATGTGCGTCTCAGTCTCCTCATTTCTTTTTTTTTTTTTTCATTTAAGTATTGTGAATTTTCATTATATTTGTGTTTTAATTTTACACATCAGCCATGGGTTCCTCTGTTCTCTCCCCTCCCACCCCTGCCCCCACCTTTCCCCCATCCCCTCCCCTCCATTCCCATCTCCTCCAGGGCCAAGACTCCCCTGAGGATTCATTTAAACCTGGTGGATTCAGTACAGGCAGGTCCAGTCCCCTCCTTCCAGGCTGAGCATGTGTCCCTGTAAGGCCAAGGTTCCAAACAGACAGCTCATGCACTAAGGACAGGTCCTGGTACCACAGCCTGGATGCCTCCCAAACAGTTCAAGCTATTCAATTGTCTCTCAGTTTCCTCATTTCTAATATGTCAGCCCCTCTCGAACATATCAGGTGTGTTTGTCATGAAAACACTGCATTTAATCCCTAAGTACTTCTACTATTAGACAGATACAGGAATCATTGTTCTACTATTGTTAATTTTTTATTTAGCCATCTCATCAACAGCCACGATATTCTTCTTTCAAACCTTATCTCCACATTCTTTCTCCAATATTTCATTATTGTTCCTATAAAGATTGATTAATAAATCCTCAGATTAATTAAGGAACCTGCAGAGGGGGAGGACTTGGTGACAGTTTTGAGTTATTCTATTTTTTTAACCTTTAAAAAGTAATTAGAGGCTCACAAAATTGTCAAAAACCAGTACAGAATTAGTACTGCATACCCATCTGTTACCAAGGTTCTCCTAAAGCAGTGGCTCTCAACCTTCCTAGTGCTCCAACCCATTAATATAGTTCATCATGTTGTGGTGACCCACAACCAAATTATTTTCGTTGCTACTTCATAACTAATTTTGCTACTGTTATGAATCATAATGTAAATATCTTATATGCAGGATATCTGATATGTGACCCTGGGAAAGGGTCATTTGACTTCCAAAAGGGTCATGACCAACAGGTTGTTAGACCCACTGTCCTAAAGAGAATATCTTTGATAATCACAATACATTGTCCTAAGTAAGAACCTGACATTGGCACAGTACAATCAATTAGACCAGAGGCTTCAGACTCCATCTTTTTTTGCATATTCTAAAAATATACCTCTTTATGGAGAGCCAGTCATCTGTGGAGATTAATGTAACTGCTGAATGTATCAGTATATAGTACTGTTCTTCCCACCAAAGAATTCACTAGAAGGTGCAAATTTTTAAATGTATGTGAAGTCACAAACTGCCTACTTTTGCTTCTTTTTTTCCTTTCTCTTGGTAAAGAAAGCAAGACTTGAGAAGGCAGGCTAGCCACTCTCTGGACTGCACAGCATGTGTTTAATAAACTCTTGGTGCAAGTCTGCCATAATTCCTTTTCTCTGTGTTGTGTGCTTTCTTTCCCTCAGTCTCTGGGAATGTGTATGCCTACAACAGCCGGACAGGTGCAAGAAAGTGGAAGGCACTCATTGAGCACCAGGAAGAGTTCTTTGGAAACATATATTCCCTCTCAGAGGCCCATCCCTTGAGGGAGTCAACATCCTTGAAAATTCCTGTGCAACAGCAGTTCCTCTGAATGATGGCATTTTTGTGGATGTGACTGGCATGGCTGCCTAAATTAAGGCTAGACACCTGAGGTCAGCAGCTGCGTCAGTGTTTCTAGCTTTCCAAGATCATCTAATTCAGACAGAGGGCAGCAAGAGTGTCGACTGAGTCTCCAGCTATGTTTTTGCTGAAAACTAGAAACTAAATCTGTATATACCCTGTGTCATACTTTGCTCTTTTAGATCTCACATGGTTTTTCTCACTGCTGGAGTCCAGTACATGCTTGGCACAGAGTAGGACTCCATACCTATTTGGTAAATAAAATAATTTGAGTATCTGAATTTAGACCTCTTGCTTTGATTCTGGTCACTTATTCCACTGTGATTTACAGAACAAAAATGGGAATCATCTTCAGGAAGGGTAATTTGTTTTGTTTTATTTCATTTCTTGTAGTCATAAAAAATGTAAGGTTTTACAGAAGCACAATTGATCTTGCTTTTAATTTTCTTTTTATAGGTCTATGGAGGATGGCCACCTGAAGACTTTACTTATTAATGACTTACTAAGGAAATGCCAGTGTCAAGCTTTTTGAAATCTGTATACATAGATGGGTTTTTAAAAATCTATATGGGTTTTCTGGTGACCTCTGGTCTGGATCCCGGTAGACACAAGTGCAGGACACAAGCACTGTTGAGAGGCTGTGTCAATATTCCACAAAGAAACTGGCTTAGGATAGTTTTACTTGTAATTAATCTTAACTAGAGTAATATATACACCGTGAGCAATAAACTAATATTTGAATCTGAAGATATCAGGGACTTGAATGACCACAAGTCCTTTAGTATTCATCTCTGTTTGCACAAGCTCGAGGTTTGGAAGTCATGATCTCCCAAGAGCAAATACCTGAAATGAAGCAGGATGATTTCTTACTTATATCTGCCTTGAGAGATGATCCATAAGAGGTGTTATAGTATGGAGGGTAACAATGAATTTGAAGTGTGACAAATCCTTCAGTCACTCTGAAGTCCAATATTTCTTCTTCTAGAAACTGTACATAGTAATCACAGATTTGTTTATTTACTTAGGTGTGTGTTCATGTGTATTTTGTAGGCATAGATGCATGTCAGGTATGTGTGCATATGTGTAGAGGCCAGAAGTTAATGTCAGATGTCTTCTCCAATACTCTTCACTTAAAAATTAAAAAAAAAACCTTTTTATAGTTATAACTGACCTGAAATATATAGGCCAAACTGGCCTTAAACTCACAGAGATCAGTCTGCCTCTGCCTTCTGAGTGCTGGGATTAAAGGCACATGTAACTATGCCTAGTTTTCCATCTTGTTTTTGAGACAGGGTCTCTTACTAAACCAGGAGCTCACTGATTTGTCCAGGCTGACAGTCCTGCTGTGTCGCCCAGGGATCTTCCTATCTCGGTCACCTCAGCACTGGGATTACGGTCACGCACTGCTCTCCCCTGGGATTACGGTCACGCACTGCTCTCCCCGGGCTTTCACATGGCTGCTGGAGATTTCTGTATTTGTGTGTCAAACACTGACAAGTGAGGCACATCCCCAGCCTTCACTGCTTTACTTCAGTTCATAGTTGAGTCCTGAGAAGAAGCATCAAGCGTCTCAGAGTCTTCCCACGGCAGCACTTTCTAACCTGTAAACAGAATACAGAGGGGTCAGCACAGAGTTCTGGGCTGTGTAAGCTGGAACCATTTGCTAATTAGCTTACCAGTGTCTGTGAAAGGAGCAGTCTGCTTCTTTCCAGATGGCAGGATAATTCTCCTCCAGAGGAGAGACCAAGGATTGTCTGGGAAAGTGCTCTTCCCTCTCCAGCAAGGCTCTCTTAGGATCAATTACGATTTGATGAATAGAGGCTCCTGCGTCTCCATCTGCCACCACCTGGGTTTTCAGGGGAAAGCACACACACTTAGAAACTTTCTTTTCAAAGTCTAGATTGGATCAATTTATATTGGATTTGCCTGTGCCAAAACAAAACAAAACAGAACAAAATGTTAAGTTGGTATTTGTTATCAACACAAACAGGCTTGTTTCAACTTGTTTGGTAGTTTGGGATCCAGTTGCAGACCTGCCAACCGAAAAGGCCTGGAATGCAAACAGTCTAGCAACAGTGGAACACTTGGCCTCAGGGCCAGGCTCTGCAGTAGAATCATTGTGTCTTTGTCAACTTGCCTCCAAACCACACTCATTTCTGATGTCACTATGTGTCCAATTTAATAATAATTATTTTATCAGTTTCCTGAAGTGCCCTTGACACTACCACAAACTGAGCAACTTAAAGAATCAGAGGCATTTTTATTCTTGCACTGTTCTGGAAGCTTCGACTCTGTGTGTGGTTGTTAACAGGGCAGATGTTCATCAGAGTTCCTGGGCAGGAAGCACTCCTGTTCCTTCCAGTCTCTGATGCTCCAACCCTAGACTTCAGGTGCACCTCTCTAATGTCAGCTACACAGAACCTTCTTTATGTGTCCGGCAAACTTCCTCCTGCTGCACAGCTACTTGCCATTGTTTAGGATGCAATTGTTTATCTTGCCTTTTCTATTTCATGCTGATACAGCACCTGCTTTGGGGTGTGGGCGTGGATAACCATGATGAAAGAATGTTTGCAGTGAGATTCATGTTCACAGAATCCAGGAGACAGGACATGAGCATTGGAAGTTTGCCATTCAGTCTGCTATGGAGATTGAAATACTTTGGGTGATGGTTAGACCTATTGTCTAATGCCTAGAAACCAAGTATTTGGAAGATGAAACACAATGATCACCATGAGTTTGAGGCCAGCCTTGTCTACAGAGTGAGTTCTAGGCCACCATAGGTTATAGAGTAGAACCCTGACTCAAAAGAACTGTCAATCATCCACTTACTCAGTGTGTATGTGATAAAGTAATATAATTTTTTATGACAGATAATAAGACAATTTTAGTTTCATTGAGTGACTACTCTATGCCAAGAAATTTTCATTGGTAAAAATGCAAATATCATTGATTTGGTAATTTCACTGTTTGTAAATAAATATAAACTAGATACAATAAGATATACAATAACTACAGGATTTATTTGTATGATTTCTAAAGTAGCATTGTTTAGAGAGAATAGTGATAAAATCAAAGTATTCATTACTGCAGGACTCGGGTGGGAAGTCACACTGTCCACAATATGGGATGTATGATATAGCAAAGGAACCAGGTATGAATTGGTAGTAAGCAGTAGAACTGGCAAATTATAGAATTTTGGAATATAAATAATCTGTGTGTATGACAGTTGGCATACACATACACATCAGAGAGAAGTGAGAAGTGTGGAACTATTACTAAATGATCCCTTGAGAACATTCCCAGGGACGGGAAAGGCAGAGGGCAGGGACTGCTGTCATGATATCGTGGAAATTGACCATGTAGACAAGTTAGTTTCATTATTTACTGTAATTAATAGAGGTTATATAGTGTTGATAATTTAGGGCATTATTTTCTGTCTAAAATCTGTTGGTCTGTCTGTCATTCTCTTGCGAGTGTGTGTGTGTGTGTGTGTGTGTGTGTGTGTGTAGGCCACATGTTCCATGGCACATGATGAGGAATCAGAGGACAGCTTTAGTCCTCTGCATTTCTCTTCTGCCTTATTGGGGACAGGGTCTCTTGTCCGTTCTGTGTAGGCCAGGGATTCTGTCTCCACCTTTCATTTCGCTGCAGGAATGCTGGGACTGCAGACATGCTGCCATGCCTAACTCTATGTGGGTTCTAGGGATTTGAACTCAGGTCCTCACACTGTGCAGCCAGTATTTTACCCACTGAGACATCTCCCTGGCCCATGTATTATTTTCTTTTTAAAGATAATTTGTTTCTGGGGTTCCAGGATCTTCTGAGGTCCAGTGGTCTTCTTTCAAATTATACAAGTTATAGATTCAAGTCCCTCTAGTGTTTGGGGTATTTTCTTCCTCAATTATATAACCACTGTTGACTTTTTTTTAATCCTTTTTTTCCTTAGCAAATGAATTATTTCTATTTTCAGAATTAGTGGCTAAATCTTTTCTCCATCTTCCCATGGTTTTCAGATCATCCAGTCTCTGGTGCACTGTTACAGACTTCTTTCATGGCCTGCTGGATTCAGATCTCACCAGTGACAGCCTCAGCTTCAGCTCACATGCTCATTTTATTTTGTTTTGTTTTGCTTTGCTTTTTGAGACAGGGTTTCTCTGTGTAACAGCCTTGGATGTCCTGGAACTCACTCTGTAGATCAGGCTGGCTTCAAACTCACAGAGATCTGCCTGCCTCTGCCTCCCAAGTGCCGGGATCAAAGGCACGTGCTACCACCACCCAGCAAATACTGACTTTTTTAAGCTTTAAAGTCACATTTTGAAGAAGAAAGAAGAAAGAGGAGGAGGAAGAGGAGGAGGAGGAGAAGAAGAAGAGTTCTGTACTTGTGTTTGAACACACATGGGGATCAGGTGTGTACATTATTACATGCATCTGAGCCTCTGGGTATCTGTTTGTTGAAGTTGTTATCTGCCTTTTTAAAATAGCTCTGTGTCAGAAGAGGTCTATTCTGCATATTTGCTCCTCCTTAGGGCTCTTGCCTCCCTTCAGGAGAGCTTCTTGGACTTCCTATTTCTGTCTGTTCTAGGGTTGAGGTGTGGATGCTGTGGGTCTCTCTGAGGTGAGAACTAATGGACACTAATGTCTCCCCTATGGGAGCTGATAGTCTAGTGAGGCAGGCCACCAGCTCTGTCATGACAGCTGATCTTCCTTTGGTCTCTCAGTTCCAATAGTAAGGAAAATACTTGCAATGTATTTCATTTAAATGGCTCTAAATACATTGTCCTATGTCTTGTCTGGTCTTTGAGTGTCTTTGGCATTGGGGACACAGAGCCCCTTTGTTGGTCTCATCCAATTCTCTGTTGTGAAGGGGAGGCCCAGTGAGCTTCTTATCCCAGAGATAAAGTCTATTCAAGCTCCAGGGTGTCCTGTGCTGGTATACTTCTAGTTCAGGAAGAGAAAATCTGCCAACTTTTCAATTATTCCATCAGGTCCCTGCCTATGAACCATTGGCATCCTCTTTGAGCCCATGTAGCCCAGGGCACAACTCCAATCTACCTGCAGATATTCATGTCCAATCAGAATAATAAGCAAATGTGCCCACCAGAGGCTCACCTGAGTCAATCTTCCTGCAGCCTTCCTTCACCCTTGTGAGATGTAACAACATAGTCGGAACCACTGGTCTTATGCAACAATAACTGATGCATGCAGAAGGAAAGGCGAGGTGAAGCCTTCCTATAGTGCCTTCTATATCGAAAATTACATACAAAAAAAGTGCAATTAAAATTTGGGCCCAAAGAAAATGTTTAACATGGGAGGTGCTATCTGCTATAAATTTTACTAAGATGCATTTGTAGGATCTGGGTAAAAAGGGATTCATAGACTATACTTTGTGTGATGCCAGGAGCTATGACTTACAGGAAGTTCTGCCCTATAGGGCCTGGCCCAAGGGAAGAGACTAACAAATAAGTAACCCTTGACCTGTTTCTAGGTAAATTCTGTCTGTTAGGATGATAAGGGGTGAATCATTTCCCATAGAGTATTCCTGTGTTGATCTGGTGTGTCCTTAGTTGTCATATGGACTGGCACTCACTAGTCCCCAGCTGCCTTCTGCTCTATGTAGCAGCAGTAATAATTCATATTGCTTTACTGAAGCAGAAGTCTAATTGATAAGACATAACATGTGCTTAAGAATCAAAAGCCACATTCCTACTCCTGAAGAAATCTGTTTGAATCACACAGTCTCAAGAGTTGATGACAGAGAGGCTTTGGGCTGGGACACATGCATAAGAGACTTCTTTCAGTTCTACTACCTAATACTCCAGATTCAGCATTACACTATTTCATCTGTAATAAACAAATGATCCCTTTTGGCTTAAAATTACCTAGGAATGTATTTAACAGCATTTCATCTATGAGCTTATCATCTCAGCTGTCTGTGCTGGCTTTAAATACAGTTTTATTGTCTGCTTGATCTATCTCTAATATAGCTATCACTACACTTGACCATATGGCCAGCCCCGATACTCCCCAAACAAATTTTGTTTGTATTTGTTGCAGTGAACAATAGCATTAATTATACCCATCTGGGCTGGAGGGATGGCTCAGCTGAGAGGACTGAGGTTCAATTCCCAGTACCCACATGCCAGCTAAGAATTGTTCAGGGGATCTCATGCTGTCTTCTGGTCCTGCATGTTCTACATGCATGTGGATACACATTCAGGCACACTCATACAAATAAAAGGAAAGAAAATCTCAAAAAAAAAAAAGATATATTCATCTATTTGACTGTAGGCAGGCTTGGGGGTAAAAACTAAACTGAGCTCTTTATATCTTTCATCCTTAAAAAAGTAAGTATGGAATGCTCTATATAAACTGGTAAGCAAAAATACTTGACCCACAGTGCTGGAGAACTGTCATCAATTGCATGTATGTTAATAACTAGCTGCCGGAACTGTTACTGCTTTTGGCTGTGTGCTTCCCAGCTCCTTGTTCAACACTGGATCTTCAAACACTTCCTTCCTGTCACTTCATTCTCCCTTTTCCACACATATTTAAATTGTAATCAAACTCTGAGAAATAATGTACATATGGGAATAAACCTTCTCCTTACCTGGCTTTCAAAGATACCTGACTTTTCAAAGTCAAAGATAGCGAGGCTTAGAGATGAAGGACGGGTGGAATCTCAAAGCCTCATTCATCATGGCCTTTCCTTGTTAGTTAGGGCTGTCAAAGATGAAAAGTGGGTTGATGGCACAAATAAAACGAATTGGGAAACCCCCAAGCCGCTGTGTAAGAAATGTCATTCTGCTCCACAGATCTGAACTCCATTATTTACTCATTATCATTTCCTTCATGTACCAACTTCATGCTTGGCATATGATGGGCACTTGATTAGTGCATGTGGAATAAGCAAAGCAAGGTGGTGCAGTTCCTCATCAGAGGCTGAAAGGATGATTCTGTGGTTTGAATTAAAAAATATCTCCACATGCTCATGTGTTTGAACATGTGGTCCCCAGAAGATGACACTGTTTGGGGAGACTGTGTAACTTCTAATATGGGAAGCAGGTTGGTCATTGGGAGCGGGCCTTTGAATGTTGCAGCTCAGCTCACGCTGGCTGGAGCTATGTACTTCCCAGTCAGTAGTCAAGTGAGAAGCTGCTCCCATAAGCTACTGTGACTACAGGCCAATCTGCTCTAGCCACCTTCCTTACACTCTCTGAAACTGTGACCACTACGTATGTTGTCAGAGCGCTGAGAAAAGCAGTTGATAGAGTGGCTTGAATGTTCTTTTTGGATTTCTTTAAGACCCAGTTAGTTTTCATGTCTTGCCATGATACTGAAATGATAGTCTTTATTTATTGGCCTGTTTCTAATGTGGAGTTGCCAGATGCCTGACAGGTGTTCTGCACCTACTGTGTAGCAGACATTACTAATGGATTGCAGCATGCCTTTTCACTGGGAATGGAAGTACCTGTGGTACTCACAGAGATGTAGAATCTTGACTGCTTTCAAGGAGAGGTTTGCTTTTGAGGGACAAGAAGTACAGGTAACTGAGAGTCCACATGGGAGTCACATGGGAGTCAACTTCAGCTGCATTATAGCTTTCAACTGAAAGTCATGCCTTTTTCTGGGGCAGCCCTCCCCAGGATGGTTTGGGCCAGGGTGGTGACTAAGAGAGGGCATTTATAAAGACCCAGATGCTAGGCCACTCCCATCAGCTTTTTGGGGAAACACTGGCTTTAGTGCTCTCTGGGTGGGTGGAGGCTTTGTTAGGCTCACACTGTTTTCACACCCAGTCTCATCTAATCCTAACTCTCCTCCTTCCTTTTCATATGTGTTGATCTCTAATAACTATCTCATATGTTAACCTCCCACTCCAGGTGCTTTGAGAAAACCCAAACTAGAAGTTCCTGCCAACAGACTGGAGCTGGCAGGTAGAATTAGCTTTCTTTCCTTGGATGCTTATGTTGCATGGTATAATCAAGGAAAGTGACTCTGTTTTGGCCTGCTGACTGTGGAAGGGATTTATCAGTTATCTGGGTCTCTCTATAACAACAACAAAACACAAAAAATGCCTGTCTTCAAAGTATCTAAATCATTTCCTCCATTGTCCCACACAGGATTTCTCAACTTTGGCATTGTTGATATTGGGCAGAATAAGCCTGCTTTGTCCTATGCACTATCAGACAGTTGCCAGTGTTCCTAGCGTCTACCTATTACATGCCAACCATACCCCATGTACACCTTGCCAGATGTCTTCCAGAGAGGAAAAGTATCTGCCCAACTGAGACCAATAGCTTAAGAGTTCGGTCTGAGGATGCAGTTTCCAGGAAAAGGAAACCAAACTCTCCGAATGTTTTTAAATTTTCCTTTTTTTCCTGGGCCAAGACCCTGGTCTGAGATCTTTCCTTGGAAGGGGAACATAGTTCCTTGAATTGATCATCAAGCAGACAGAAAATTTGATTACTGTTGCTTTGAACACTGTCTCCCAGTTAACAGGTTGAATTTCTACAGAAGCTGCTGGCAGCTGTCCGAAATCTCAGGGCCAGCATTTTGACTCTCGTGACCCACTCTTGGGTCCTTGGGAAGGGCATCTCACCCCCACACAACATTCATGAGGATGGTGGCTTCTGCCTTCCTAACTAGGGGAGGCTGCATTCCTCATCTGACAAGAGTGCTGGGAACTGGACTTCTGTTTTTAGGACTAATTTGAACTTGAAGGAAAAATTGAATTTCTTGGGAACTTCTAAAAACAATTAGCATTTACAGTTTGTTGAGATGTTTGAAATCAAATGAGTAAATGCAAGTGTACAATGACCTGGTCACTTCAAGAGTTCCTTTGATATCTTATTTTTATTTATTTTTTATGTTTTATTACATTTCTTCCTTCCTCCCTTCCTCCCTTCCTTCCTTCCTTCCTTCCTTCCTTCCTTCCTCCCTCCCTCCCTTCCTTCCTCCCTCCCTTCCTTCCTTCCTCTCTTTCTTTCTTTCTTTCTTTCTCTCTCTCTCTCTCTCTCTCTCTCTCTCTCTCTTTCTTTTTTTCTTTCTTTCTTTCTTTCTTTCTTCCTGTGTGTATGTAGTTCAGAGGACAAGTTTGGGAGTCAGCTCTCTCTTTCCTTCCAACTTCTAGATTCTGGGAAGGAGACTGGTGCTTTCATCCACTAAGCCATCTCTTTGGCCCTCTTGGCTCTTGGATAACTTTTAATATAAAGAATTAATATCCACTGAAGAGTATTCATAGATGGCTGGCTGTGGCAGTATATTTTGGTAATCCTAGCACTTGAAGGGGCAGAGACAGAAGGTACCAGATTAGCCTACATGAAACCCTGTCTCAAAAAAACCAAGGGGTGGGGCTGGGATGTAGCTCAGCTGGTTGAGTGCTTGCCTAGAATGCATGAAGCCTGGGTTTGATTCCTGGGTCTGACTTGATGAATGGAGAGAACTGACTCCATGTGTATGTGCATGTGCAGGCATGCCCATGAAGTTCATGAACGCATGTACACAATAAATGAATAAAAACAATTTTTAAAAACCAGGGATTGAGACAACAACCCACAGCTCCAGAGAAGCTAGCTAACAAGGAGGACCCTAAGAGGGATTCCTAGATCACCCTGGGAAGGGGAAATAGATGACATCTCCATGAGCAAACTGGGAGTGGGGGGGCAATGGAGGGTAGGAGATGGGGGATGAGAACATAAGGGAATGAGATGTTCAAGTTGGAACAGGGACAGAGTGGGAGAGCAAGGAAAAAGATACCTTGATAGATGGAGACATCATGGGAATAGGGAGAAACCTAGTGCTATCGAAGTTCCCAGGAATCCACAAAGATGACCCCAGCTTAGACTACGAGCAATAGTGGAGATGGTGCCTGAACTGGCCTACTCCAGTAATCAGATTGGTGAATTCATTCACTGTCATCATCGAGCCTTCATCCAGTAACTGCTGGAAGCAGATGTAGAAATCACAGCCAAGCACCAGGCTGAGCTCCAGGAGTCCAGTTGATGAGAGAGAAGAGGGATTATATAAGCAAGGGACATCAAGATCGTGATGGGGAAACATACAGAGACAACCAAACCAAACTAGTGGGAACTCTTACACTGTGGGCCAATAGCTGTGGAGTCCTCATGGGACTGAACCAAGCCCTCTGCATAGGCAAGACAGTTGATTAGCTTGAACTATTTAAAAGACCTGCTGGCAGTGGGATCAGGATCTGCTTCTGGTACATGAGCAGGGATTTTGGAGCCCAGTGCCTATGGTATGACACCTTACCAAAGAGAGTTGAAAACTATCTCAATATGATCTGATTTATATCACAAAGAATAATTTTAACATATAGAAGGAAACTTCAAACAGCTAGTTCTCAAAATATCGACTATATTTAGCATTAAGTTGGAATAATGTAATTTTTTTAATTTCTCTACTTCTGGTTGATCTATAGTTCTTTTTTTCTTTTTGATATTGTTTTGTTTTTACTTTTACTTCTTATTGGGGTCTAGTGATTCAACCTTCTATGAGCTATACCAATGTGCTACCACTGAGACACATCCTCAACCCCTGGTTTTTTCCTTTCTATTTTTTTTTA
Source organism: Onychomys torridus (assembly GCF_903995425.1). NCBI lineage: Eukaryota > Metazoa > Chordata > Mammalia > Rodentia > Cricetidae > Onychomys > Onychomys torridus. Next base: position 21,857,032 of record NC_050451.1, read on the forward strand.
TTATTAAGGAATTTTCTATTCTTTTTACATACCAACCACAAATCTCCCTCTCCTCTCTCCTCCCCCTGTAGTGGTAATGTCCGTGCTACCACCACTGGTTCACCATGTCCCAGCGAGGGTCTGCGGATCAAAAGACAGAGACAAGAGACAACGCGTCATTCTCCTCAGCAGATTGTTGAATACCATTTATTGAAGGAGGGAGGAGGCCTTTAATACAGGCTTACAGCACAATGACAGAACCCTAGAGGGCAGAAATTCGCTACCGATGTTCTACATTCTTGCATCTAAGCTGTTTACACTAAATGCAGGATACATGAACAAAGAACCTCCAGTGAGCAGTCAGGAAGAAGGAAACCAGCAGGGAATCAGTGTAGGGAGGACATCTGGTCAAGTTTGGCAAGCAAGGGGGGCCAGGGACCTACATCCCCCCACCAGCCTTCTTCCCTCCCAACCCATCCCCCATTCCCACCTCCTCCAAGGCAAGGCCTCCCATGGGGAGTCAGGAGAGCCTGGTACATTCAGTTGAGGCAGGTCCAAGCCCCTCCCCCTGTCATCTGTATAGAATTAGCAATATTCTTGGGTTTGGCATATTCTCTCTCTCTCTCTGTCTCTCTGTCTCTGTCTCTGTCTCTCTCTCCCACCTTTGACTAACTTCATTCTGACATCTGAAAGGGATATCTCAGAAAGCAAGAAGAGTTGTTGCCTGTGTTCTTGGCTGACAACCCATCATATTCCCCTAGGCCTGGGGATAGAACACTAGCACAATGAACTTCGAAGATTCTCCTAGAAAAGTTGAAGACAGCCCTGGGAGAAAATCTCTGCTGATCATATAATAGCTATACTAGAGCTTAGAGCCTTGAAATAGCATCTGCAGAGTTTGGCTCCTGGGCTGCTAACACCACTTCAATCAATCTACAGGATTTACAAGGTAATAGAAAATGTTTCCCATAAAATCAAACCTTTTTATTTTTGTCTGCCAAAGTAAGTTTTTAATGAAAATGCTCTGGGCTGATCTTTGAAAACATGTTTTTCTCAAGAGCAGCAGATTGACCTAAGGGAGGCTTTTAAGGAATTTCTGGAAGGTTCTAGGGCAATATGGTCTGATTTGCATGTTGGCAATTAGTAACTAGAAGTGATCTATCCATAGTTATTCCTATGACCTTGAACCAATCATTTCCTTTCTCTAGACTTTCTGTGGGTGCCCACAGAGGTTTCCTAGTGAGCTCTGAGCTTGCTTTACACAGCAGGGCTGCATAACGGGATGGCTTGACCGTGTGCATGTCACCAAGTATTTGAAATGGTCTGCACTTGGCTGAGCTAGGGGGAGGTCTTTTGCTCCACCCCTGGCATTCCTTTAAAAGCCCTTTAGAAGAGACAGAAGGGGCTGGTGGGTTTTGACCTTCCCAAGGCTATCCTGTTTTTCTATATATCTCTCTGCACTATATATCTATCTAAATATTTTCCACTTCTCCCGGCTGAAGAGTACCCTGGGAAGAAAGGTAGGAGCAGGTTTCCCACAACTTTCATTTTCCTTAGTACAACTGTCATGTATGTATGTATGTTTGTTTGTATGTATGTATGTATTTAAAAAATGGATCTCCCTGTGTAGCCTAAGGTGGCCTTGAATTTGTAATACTTCTGCCTCAGCCAGAATTACAGGTGTACGCCACCATACCTGGGTCTAATGTTGTTTATAAAAATCACGATGTGGCAGGATTCAATCCATGCACTACCTTGCTAAAGTGCTCATTTCTGCTTGTCTGGGTTGCATGCTTATGGTTTTGTTTGTTTGTTTTCAGATTGACACAAGCTAGAGTCATCTGGGAAGAAGGAATATCACTTGAGAAAGTGCCTCCATCATATTGGTCTGTAGGCAAGTCTGTGGGAACATTTCCTTCATTAGTGAGTGCTGAAGGAGGGCCTGGCCCACAGCAGGCAGTGCTATGCCTGGGAGAGCCATCTAAGTTATGTAAAAAAGGTAGCTGAACACACCTGGTAGAGCAAGCCAGTAAGCAGTGTTCTGCACGGCCTCTGTTTCTGTTCCTGCCTTGAGTTCCTGCTCTGACTTCCCTTCATGATGGACTGTAACTTGTAAGATGAAATAAACCCTCTCCTCCCTAAGTTGCTTTTGGTCATGGTGTTTATCACAGCAATAGAAGACGAACTAGGAGAGATTGGGTTGGAAAGTGATGATAATCTGTGTTCCTGGTCTTTTTTCAGTTTTCATGTCTTACATCATTATGCTTACAAATAAGCCCAAGAATCCCTTTCCACCATCCCTCTTGTTAACTATGCTCATCTGTTACAGTCCAGCAAACCTTGACATCCTACTCACAGTCACCCAAATATTCATATCTATTCTTTCTCTTTTTCTTTCTTTCCTAACTTTGCCATGTACGTATAACTATTAACTAGGGAAGACTCTCATGAGACAAAATGGGGGAAATTTGGGGTTAGCATGAACACTTGGAATTGGAGTATATGATCATCTCAGGGGGAACTAATGAAGGAAATGATCATTTTGGAATCAGTTGTAATACTGATCCTCTCCCAGAAAATTAGGCATCTTAGTGTGGCTCAGTACAAGGCTTATATATTAGGAAGACATTGTTCTTTGCACACATTAGTTGGATGTCTATTCCATAGACCTGCAGACTTTTCCTGTCATGGACCAAGTAGTAGATGTGAAGCTTAATTTTTGTCTTTATAGCACTTAGCAGCTGTGACACTATATTTTGGAAGAGGACATAGGAGGAATATACATTGTGGCTGTACTTCAAACCTTTACTCATGGATACTGCCAATTGAGCTCCATGTAATTTCATGTGTCATGGGATAGTTCTATTGCTTTTCTTTTAATGATTTTAAAATATGAAAACCATATGTTGCTTGTGGGCCAGATCCAGCTTACTTGAATGTTTTGTCATCCTCTAGTTTACTATGTGTCGTCAGAAGTTTTCTCTAGTCCTGCCTGGCACTGCAGTCCTGCAGCAACTTACAAAATAATCACTCAAAAGCTTACATTAATTATAATTGCTTGGCCATTAGCTCAAGCTTATTACTGAATAGCTCTTACACTTAAATTAACCCATAATTCTTATCTATGTTTAGCCACGTGGCTTGGTACCTTTTCTCAGTTCTTATCATCTTGCTTCCTCTGTGTCTGGCTGGCATCTCCTTACTCAGCCTTCCTCTTCCCAGAATTCTCCTATTCTGCTTATCCTGCCTATACTTCCTGCCTGGCTATTGGCCAATCAATGTTTTATTAAAACAGTGTGCAAGAGCATCATCCCACAGCATTTCCCCTTTTTTGTTTAACTAAGGGAATTTTAACTTTAACATGGTAAAATTATATATAACAAACAGAAACAACAATTACAGTTAAATAACTAGTCTATTTGTATTTGGCAAAATTAAAGAGAATATTCTATTTATCCTATATTTGTGAGTTTAAAGTTTCATATCTAATTTATCTTTTATCATAATCAACGAAAATGGTAACTATTTAGTCTTCAACACCAAAGACCCCAGAAGGATATAATAGTACCTAAATAAACAGGAAATACATTGTAAGCAAATTCTAAAAATCTGGAATGACAGACAGCTGGCTGCCTGGACAGTTGCCCAAAGTTCCTCTGCAATGTTGGAGCATCCACTTTTAGCTTACAGGCTTAGTCTCCCAGTCATTTTTTCTTGTGCCCTATAGAATGTCTGGCAGACTCCTCTGTGAAGCAGGAACCTGAAGGAGCATCTTGTCTTGTTTTGGCAAAGTTTAGTGGTCATTTTTCCATAGGTCCTGCATGTTCAGTCAATACATTTTGTCAAGCAGTCCAGGCAAGAACAGTTTCTTGCCTAAATGGCTAAATTTTGCCATAAAGAAAGCAAACTCTATATGGAGTTTCTTTGATGCCCGTCATCTTCTTTGAAGTAAATCAGTGCTGCCAGGAGCAGACATGTCTCACTGTCTAGAAAGTCTAAGTTTTTAAAAACATTTTAAATGCCATATTCCATAGGTCTTTGAAGAGTTTGAAACTTTGAAGAGTTTGAAGACCTACCTATCTGAAATATATCTCTGCATATCTAGAAAACCTAATTAACATGACTATAAGTTTGACTATTATAGATAACTATTAATTTGTATTTTTAAATTATATATTACAATTTTAAATGAGTTGCATAAACATAAGACATTAAATAAGAGTAGAAATATATATACAGTATAACAAAATTAACTTTACATTTGTATCAATAAACTAAAATCCATAGCATTGTAAAACATTTCAAACAAGTTGTTGCTCTTTTAAAGTAGACTCAATAATCTACCCTTTTATCCTATCATCTCTATATTGTCATCCTTGTTTTCTTTAGAAAGAGATTGCACTTATAATAAACCTGCTTTAAATAAAAATAAACATTCATAAACAATATTTTGGGAGTTTGGGTGTAGTTTCTCATACTACTTCCTGCTGGTTAGGGACACTACAATCTTAGGGGGACACTGAGAAAATTAAGAATTATGTTCAAGTCCTGACTGGAGTAGCCTGTGAGGCTACAATGTCTGAGCCAGTTGCCTTGAAGCTGTTCTGGATGTTGGAACATCTGGAAAACTCTCAAGGGGTCTTCCTTGATCAAACCACATTATCTTGTAACTCCAAAAGCCTTCCATCAGGTGTACACTTCCTCAAGCAAGGCTGTATGTACCTCTGAAACCTCCTCAAACAGTGCCATCAACTAGGGACCAAGTGTTCAAATACATGTGCCTATATGGGATATTTCTCATTTAAACCACTCCAGTGATGTCATATTCCTTAGTCTGTTAGCCTTCTCCATTCCCATTCTCATTTGTCAGACAGCTTTCTTCATCCTTTTCTTTTATTTGTCTCCTATGATAAAAAAAAAAACTCAGGATTCAAAGTGATGGTGTGGTCTGGCAACCTGTCACACTTGCAGAAGAAACTCACGCAAAGTATTGGATGTGACCCTCTTGTTACCTCATAATGGAGATGTGATCAAAGAAACAATAATTGGAAAACTAAGAATTATTCAAACATCCTGTGAATGTGGGCTCCCTGGAAGCTCAAAGTGGAAAGATATCTGAAGAGACAGAGGAAAAGGAGCAAGTTATAAACATCCCCTCCCCTCCACATCTACCATGTTGACCAGTGTCAAAGCAGTGCTATGGTCTCCTGGTTCAGAACCAAAAAAGAAAAAGAAAAATGGCAAATGACACAAGTGTGATACTAAACCAGCAAAAACCAGAGCAAGCCCCGAGGCTCCCGAGGAGACAGAAGGCAGTGTGCAAAGCTAGCAGATAGGAAAGAGGGCAGTGATGTGTCCAGGCTGCCCCAAGGACTGACAGGTGTTTTTGAGGACACCTCATTTGTCACCCTGTCTAATCTCATCAGGAAAAACACACTGAAGACTGTAAAAGAAATGTTTTCCATGAACATGACCAAAAACTAGGACAGAAGTATCAGGCTATTTTGGGAGGCAGGAATCTGCCAAGTGAAAAGACAAAGAGTGGCAAACGCCTAGCTCACTGCTCTCATCCCTATGATTAAACTAAAAGTTCCTGCCTAGGAATGGAACAGCATCCCTGATTCTCTAATCCTCAAGAGAACTGGCCGTGCAGACCTTTGTGTTCTCAAGTTGCTAATGACACACCATGTTCACACACATAGCTAGCTCATCATGGGCAGGTGTAACAGAGCTGCCAAAGCATAGAAACATGCAAATGGAATCAACATCACAGCTGCAATCCCAGGCCAGCCCCTGGACCACAGGCAGAACATCCCAGGGTTTATGCACAAAATCTTAGAGTGTCTAGTTATTGATGAAGCTGATTATATCTTGGATGCTGGGTTTGAAGAGGAATGAAAACAAATTATTAAAGAATTTTGCCAACACACAGTCATACTATGATTATTCTTCCACACAAATGGTAGAAATTTGAAGGTGGTGTGAGAAACTCTCTGAAAATGGAGCTTGTTATATAAGATTCTCTATGATGATAAAGCCACACACATGTACACACACTCACATGCACACTGCTTTCACATTCCTTAAAAACTGAAAGAAGGGTCTCTGTACCATGAATGAAGAGAACTTTGACTCTCTGTAAAACACATTTGTCTGTCTTGGTCATGCATGTTCTTCCATTTCTGCAACTTAGATTCAGGGATATCTGTACAGACACTACCGAGAGAGAACATGACATACCTGGAGAGAACTGGACTATTCAGTATGACCCTCCAGATGGCCCTAAGAAATACTCATTGTGTGGGTAGAACAGTCAGGGGCCTGAATGGAAGAGGGCATCCCCCAACCATTCCGTGTAGAGGTGAGTTGGGTTTCCTTCCCTACTTGAAGCTGTTCAAGATTCCACTGAACCAGTCTGACTTTCCTTGGTCAGACATTTCTTACATTCAGTCTCATATGGAAAAATTGAGAAGTACCTAAATCAGAGCAAGAAGCGTATAATTGCTGTGTGTGTGTGTGTGTGTGTGTGTGTGTGTGTGTGTGTGTGTGTGTGGTGGGGGGTGCCTCCCATTTTCTGAAGTACATTTTTGATGTGAGGGACATAAATTTGCCTCAGGAGCTGTCTTGAGGCTACAGGGTGCCCCGTTTAGTTTGCTCTGAGTGTGAGCAGCAGTACGGACAAGCACACAGAGAGGAGGTGCTGGTAGCAACCAGAAAACTAAAGAAGTGAAGTTCATCACTGTAGAATAAAAGTTCTGAGCCCACTTCTGGGTTTTAAAACCTACCAAAAGCCACTAATCCCTACCCTGGAAATCTATACCCTAGAAAACGTCTCTGCCAAGAAACCCTGTATAAGCCCATCTCCTGCTCAGTTCCCTGATGCTTCTCATCTGAGCAGAGGCAGCCACCCTCTTATGTCTCTCCCAGTAAATCTCCTGTGAAGTGTACTGTCCAGTGTCACTTCGTGGTATTTCTTGGCTCCTGACTGCCAGGATACCTTTCCCTTCAGAGCTGTGACACTTTTGCATTGGGGAAGCCTTTCCCCTCAGAGGTGGAGCACCTACAATCTCACACCTGAAGGAACTTTCCCCACTGTTTACCTGACTTTCTTTACAAAAGAACTTTTGTGGCTTTCAGAATCCTTTTGGTCTTTTATTCATGATTATATTATTTTAATTTAAAATATTCTTCATAAAACAAATTGTGTTGTTTTAATAGGTTCTTTTGTATCTCTCCTCTCTGGCATGTGGAGAGTTCTGTGGTTGAATTTCTAGGCAGCTCTAAGTGACTTATAGTGAACAGGTGAAGGTTATGTAAAGCAAAACAGAACAACAACCCCAACCATGCCTATGTAGTCTCCCTTGGGGCTATTTCCTCTGAATTGAAATATTACCCGCCTGAGGGAGCAGCGGGGTCTAAGCCTGGGAAGTAAACAGAACTCTAAGGTTCTTCCCCAAGATTAAGTAAAAAGGAAGGGCTCTCCATCCAGCCAAGCTGCCTACAAGTTGTCCAGGAATTCAGCTTTTGTGATCCTCAACCTTGCTGGGTAATGCTTTTAGATGAAGCAGCTGCCTTTGAGTCACCCCTGCTGCAGTAACTCAACAGTGTTCCAGTAGGCAACCCCAATAAGCAATTGATTCTGCATTCTTTTATGTTGCATTTGTTTAGCACTGTGAAGCTGTGTTACTGTGCCTGCCTAAAATACCCGATTGGTCTAATAAAGAGATGAATGGTCAATAGCAAGGAAGGAAAAAGTATAGGTGGGGCTGTCAGGCAGAGGGAATAAATAGAAGGAGAAAAAGAAGAAAAGATGAAGGAGCAGGATAAGGAGGAGGACTCCTAGAGCCAGCCACCCAGCTACATAGCAAACCACGGAGTAAGAAGTAAAGACAGGTTTTCAGAATAAAGATATAAGCACAGAGACAAAAGGTAGACAGGATTGTTTAGCTGGGAAGCTCCACCTCAGCCCCCTCCTCACTCTCCAAACCCTGCCCTTCAGAAAGTCTGTCAAGCATTGGCTTCTCCCTGAAGCTGCTTAAGACTGAGCCTACAGGGTATTTAGGCTCCATTCTACAGACCTGTCATGTAATTTCTTCTTCCCTCAAGATTACCCAGGAATGCTTTGCTCATTAAACCTGGACTTTTAATTCAGTTTGATTTGGTTTACTGTGTTGGTGGAAAAACCTAACACCAGGGATCCAAAAGTACTTATCAGGCGTAATTTAAGTTAAGAAAAGCTGGCAAGAAATAAGCAAAGCTCAGGCCAGGCATTCATAAAAAAGAATAAGTCTCCGTGTATTTATTTGGGAGCTGGGTGGCATGGTGGGCCCCCGAAGAGCCAAAACAATAAAGAACCAAAGAGTAAAAACAACTGCACATTGGCTCATCAAAGTAGACTTGGGTGGAGTCACTTCTTTGGCCAGTGCCCTGTCTAGAAGGAGCGGATGAGTGTTCACATTTCCCTAGAAAGTCACAGAACACCATTACTGAAATCTTTGGACAGAGGTTAGTGTTTTAATGGGATAAATACATACATAATTCTCCTAATGGAGATCCCCTCCACACACACACTTTTCACTTTGTACCTAGCAAGAAGGATCTTGTGAGACCTGGGTTTTTGTTTTTTAATTCTAATAGAGTTCATTCATTAGTAAATGTTTAAAAGAACTGAAAGAGACTGCTAATGGACAGTAAGTAGCCTTGTTCTACAAATACTGTGTATCTGTGAGGAGGGTGGAAGGTGAATTCTCACTGAGAGTACAGCCTAGAATTGAATAGAAAAAGAATTACAATTCCATTAGCCATAGTTCATACACCTAGAGCACTTAGCTTGCCCAAGGGTTGGGCAGAGGACTCTGCACATTTGTTCTCACTAAATCTTCACAGCTTACCAGATAGGAGGCATCTTTGGCTCCATTGCCAGGTGAGAATATTGAAGCTTAAGAAGTTGTTAGAGGCAGAGACCTGAATGGTTGATTGTGCAGTATAGGAAATCCAAGAGCCTAGAAATAAGACATTTGTGTGCTCCAAGGAACCAAGGTCTTCACAAAGAAAACAGTCAGGAAACTTCAACACAGACATGAAGTTCATGTGCTTTTGTAAGGAGGGGAACATTCAGAATATGTTTGGAGAGAATGCTTTTATCACTGTTCTTTACTGTATACTTACTTACTGAGTCTAACATGTGCCAAGCTCTAGAGTAGGAACAGGGGGTAGGATTAGAAAATGGTTCCTGCTCTTGCAGGGCATAGGATGTAGTGTGGGAAAATGATGGAGAATTTAGGATGGTGATATCAGGAAAACGACTCCAGCACTGTAAGGGCACCTGAGTGTACAATGTCAGAGTGGGAATGCCCAGAGAGAAAGCAGAGCTTTCCTGAGGATGAAATGTTTCCATTTATTTCAGCATTATGGAGGAGAATTGACAAACAAAAATCGTACCTGTTAAAGTGTGCAATGTGATATTTTTATATCCATAAACTTTGTGAAATCACAACCATACAGAAGCTCTTTATTAACCATTGCTTCATATAGTTATCTTGATTTTCATAGTGAAAAAACTTACCTACTCTGCTGATAGGTTTCAAGTACATAGAATGCTCTTATCAACTATAACCCCCATTTATACCTGAATTATAACTGAAAGTTTCTAACCTTAGATCACCATTTTCCCATTCCTCCACCCCTATTTTGAGATATACCCGTTTTTCTGCTGTTTTTGAGTTCAGCTTTTTAAAATGGAATGACATTATGTGATATTTGTGTTCTTTTCTCAGGCTTATCTCATTTAGCATAATGTTCTCCAGACTAATCTAGGTATTTGTAAATGGATTGATTTCATACTTTGGAAAGTTGGATAATATTCCACTGCACATACATGTGCATGTATGCCTCCCCAATGTACATGCATGTGCACATGCAGACAGACAGACAGACAGACAGACAGACAGACACACACACACACACACACACACACACACACACACAATTTTCTTTATTTATCAATTGACAGGTTATTTCCATGTCTTGGCTACAGTGAATGAAGTTGTAATTAACACAAAAACAAAGATACCATTTAGATATCCTTGATATATTTGTGTGCATATATATGTATATGTGTATATATGCATAAGACATTTCAGTATGCCCAGTTCCATGCTAAACACCTTGAATCTTGAATAAAGTTCTTAATTATTTATCTATAACTTTAAATTATATTACCATTATCATTGTACTTTACCGATGAGAAAAATAAGGCATAGAGATGTTTAACAGCATATTTAAGGCAATAGACATTACTGTAAACCAGACTTCCAGATTTCAAAAATCTCACTTTCAATCTGTGTTTCCAACCCCCATGTGGAAGTGTTTAGAAGAGGAAGGCCTAAGACTTTACCTTCCTAAATAGTCTAATTCTGCTCCACCTCAGTGAATGACACTGCAGTGTTCTTATTTGCTCAAACAACCTGGGTTTCATCCATACATCTTCATTTATAGCCTACAAAATATGCCACCAAAGTCATCCAAATTCCTTTCTTATTTTACCTGAGGCAGCCAGGCCACCACCATCTTTATCCTGAACACTGCAACAACTTCCCAGTAGATCCCCCATCTCCAGTCTTACTCCTACAATAACCCTCCATCCACTCCATCCACTCCATCCACCCCATCCACTCCATGCTGAAGCAGTCTTATTAAGATGCAAGTCATGGCTCTTCTTCCAGTCCCCAAATAAGCCCCATCTAATGTAGAGCACTTAGTGTGAGTCAGACATTCCTTAATGGATCTTACATACATTACTTGTATATTAATTATTTTACATGGGATTCATTTATGCCAGATTCTGGGCAGAAGTTGTGGCAGGCAATCTTTTTTCTTTCTTTCTTTCTCTCTCTCTCCCTCTCAAAAAATGTCCCTTTAAAGCTTATGTCCAGTTAAGGTTTGATGTGACTTTTGGACAGCATAAACATCAGGTCCAACCTGGTTTTGTGTCACCATTTCTTGTGCCCTGGATATTCCAAAGTTAATTTTCTGCAATTGATGACTCATTAATAGCGTCTAATACCATATTTCTTACCAAAGTCCTGCAAGTTCTGTCTTGTCTTCTCATTGCATACCATTCTTTCTTTTTTGATTGCAGTTTTTTTCTTTAATTTTTATCTTATATGCATTGGTGTTTTGCTATGGGTGTCAGGTCCCCTAGAACTGGAATTATAGATATCTGTGAGCTTCTATATGGGTGCTGGGAATTGAACTCAGGACCTCTGGAAGAGCAGTCAGGGCTCTTAACCACTGAGTCATGTCTCCAGCCCCACATGTCATCATTTCTAAGACTTCCTAATTTTCTCTCCACAGAAGAGCTGGGAAGAAAAAGTACAACCCCCAGTCTCCACCTCTCTCCCTCCTTCCCTTCTCCTATGCTCGCACAGAAATACACACACACACTTCCCGAGCTTTCAGATGCACCTCAGCTGCTTTTATTACCTCTATCTTCAACTCATTAAACATTTATTGTGCTTCTTTAGTGATGTTACTTGTGATTGTGTGGATATTTCCCTCTGTCTAGCCTCTCCAGAAACATTCATCTTTATACTTACCAAGATCAATAAACTCAACATTTAGGGATTTGAAATTAAACATTGGTCTATAGTTCACACATTAAAAAAGATTAACCTTCAACAAAGGTGGAATTTAATTTCATTTGGTTGGGATGATAGGTTGGAGGAGGGCCGAAAATACTTTGGAAATTACTTTTTGGCTAATTTTCTGCAGGGAGGATGACTATTCACTAGGGCTTGTTGCAGGCAGGAAGCTTCTGAAATGAAGACAAGTATAACCATTCATCCCGAGCGACTCACAAGCAATCATGCCACTTCCAGCATTCAATTAGATCTGCCTCCACTTTGATCTAGCAAAGGAATTTGTTATTTCCCTGATCTGTTCAGCGCTGAGTATCATTTCCAAACCACAGGCTGGGACACTGGCTGACAACATCATGTCAAAGTGGAGCTCAACTTCACTGGCAGCCTGGCAGAGGCCTGGGGAAGTCAAGGGCTGTTCCATGCCTTTGTGATTTGTCAGAGGCACTCTATGCACAGAGTGCCCAGGCTTCACTTTGGAGCTGCCACAAGGCATTGTGACCTTGGGCCATGTAACCTCCCTTCTCAGGTTCTGACGTGAGTAATATAGGACAGGAGGTATGCATACCTGGTAACACTGGCCCTGCCCATCACTGACCCATCCTTGCAGTCTCTTCTGCAAGGTAGCCTGAAAAATTGTCAAATATGTGTGAACTCTCTTCCTGTGAGCTGAGTTATTCCTCAGGCTGGCACCAGGCTTCGATCTTTTCCTTATCCTAGCATGGGGAAATTTTATTCTTTGGTGTCCATTTTTTTATATAGTTTGATAGACATAAGGTCCAAGTATCTCTTTACATTATCTCCTCTGCTGTCAGAACCATTATACTGTGTGAGAACACTAATTGTATATAAAACATTTGGAGTGAATCATGTCTACAATAAATGCTCACTGCATGCTTTCACGATCACCTGTGTTAACTGTGCCAGCCTATTAAGTACTTGTCTAACTTTCTACAATAGTTATGAATTTACCCTGGTACATGGCATGCTCTTAGATATAACTGAATGAGTACATGAATAAACTGGACAGAAGAAAAGACACAAGTGCACTAAAAATCAGGCAAGAACAATGAGCTAGTATTCTTCATGAGGCAAGGTAGCATGGCGTACTTCATCAACTCTCTCTTTCCTCAGAGAAATCCCAGATGGTCACTTTTACTGCCCCATTTTACACATGAGGCAGCTGAAGTCCAGGGGTGTGAAACCACCAACCAAGGCCACTGGATGATGGGGCTAGCATCTTGTCTACTTAGGCTTGTCTGGTTTCAGGGCTAGACTATTTACAAACAGTCTGTATGTCTTCTCAGGGTCTTTTAGTCCCATTTCTTTTTTCATTTTCAGGTAAATCCACATTAAGATGTCCTGTGTATGCGCTTTCCCTTCACTGTCAAGCTTGTGTTTAGCTGTGGAGGAATGGCAGAAAGAATGCTGGTTGTAGGTGGGGTGGGAGCACCTGCCTCAGATGGATTAATCAAAGTAGATGTCTTGGGTCCATGTGCAATGCACATGTCCACAGTCACCTTTTGAGAAAGGGTACCAACTGTTTCAGGTAGTGCATGCAGGCTAGATACTATATCAGATTCTTTCTTTCTTTCTTTCTTTCTTTCTTTCTTTCTTTCTTTCTTTCTTTCTTTCTTTCTCTCTCTCTCTCTCTCTCTCCCTCCCTCCCTCCCTCTCTCCCTTCTTTCTTTCTTTCTTTCTTTCCTTCTTTCTCTCTTTAACAGTGCAACATCAATGATAAAAAGACAGTGACTGCAATCTGGCCTCTGGCAGTTCTAACAAGTTAGGCTTGACTGCCTCCTTGATGTGCCAGTCAACATGATGAAAAATGGAAATGCTTACTCAGTGTGTTCACACAGGAAGAGAAACAGGTAAGGGTTATACCATGACCCTGAAATTCATTTTGGGATACCAACATAGTGTGAATTCTAACAGAATGCAGAGGTATACATAATCAGACAGTAACAGTCCTGGGTAAGGTCAAGCCATCTTGTCTCAATTCTAGTTCTGCAAAGAACATCATCAATATTTATTTATATTTTTATTGCACCAACATTTTATTTACTTCTTGCTTTCTTTCAATATTCTAAACATTGTATGAATGTTATAAACCGATTAATCTTTGACACTCAGGGTTGTATAGGTCACAAATCTATATACATTGTTGTTTAGATTACACTGTATACATTACAATCACATTGTATATATTACAAACTGGTACTTCATCTTTGCCTGCTTTTTTTTTCTGGCTCCTCTCAACTTCTGGCTATCACTTCTTTTGTCTTTTTTATTATTATCTCTTAACAATATATTCTAACTCCTGTGAAATAGTGACTAAAAGTATTAACCTCAGATGTCTTGAGGTTTAAGAAAAGACCAGGCAGTAAATAAACTAAGTTCTCTGGAACATTCAAACTCCCTGTGAGTGTTACCTTTTCATGGTATGGGTAAGAAATCATGAACTTAGAAACAAAGTCCATAGATCACATGAGGGTCTGATGATAAAGTAAACTTTTGACCAAAGTTTCAGCCCAAGGACTGGCTGGTGACCATTTGCAAAACCCATGAGTTCATATATGCTGAGGATGGCTCCCTTGTACCTTTATCCTGCCTGATACATGTTATGTCCTCATGTCACATTTGGAATAGACTGAGGGATGCAACAGAGGCCAAAGCCTGCCCATCCCCAGTGAGTCAGTGGGGAACAATGTAATACCCAAAGTTAACCTGTAAGCACCACATGCCCAAAGACCAAGTGACCTGCTGGAATGCCTTGTGGGAAAATGCAGTAGCTGTATGGATTTGTCCTTAAATGGCTCTGCTACACGTTTCTTGGGACAGGTGGCACTCACCTGGGAATTCTAGGGAGTGTCCCTGACCAAAGTCCATCTTAAATTTTGGCTCAAAATGGTGGAATTAATTTTTGTTTGATGAATCTTAGGATTAACAACATTAGTAAGGCAATTAATTGCAAAAATAGTGTCATTTGCTCTTCCTGAGGAGAGGAGAGGCCTGAACAAAGATGGCCACTGCAAAGTGAAGGCCTCCTGATTCTTAGTAGCAGTGGTTGTCAAGCTGCAAAGGGCAGCACAAGACATATGCTGGAACTGGGCCTGTTTCTCCACCAGCTTGAGCAACTTCACATTCAGCTTTCCCAGGTGGGCCTCAGCCATTGCCTCATCAAATGCCCAGCTTCCATAAGTCAAACAGCTCTCCCCTACTATGCCCTTCCACCATAGGCCCAGAAACAATAGAGCTCACTGAGCATGAACTGTAACCTCTGAGTCTCTGAACCAAAACAAACCCTTTCTAATACCACTATGTCATGTGGTGGCCTTGCAGAAGCAGGTGGGAGGAACCCACACAGAAACCCTCAAAGGGCTGCAAAGGGAACACCTACATGGTTCCATTCCTGAAAAAGGAAGCAGCTAGTCTACCCTCAGTTCCTTAGCTTAGCCCCCAGACCAGTGAAAACCGCTGTGACTGAGGCATTCCCAGCTCCCCACCATCTTATCTTGTCTCCTGCCTTCAGCTGCAGCCAGCCAAGGTTGCCAGCAGGCCCTGCTTTGGAGCTATACCAATGCCTCCTGCTGGCTGAAAAGTTCTACTGCACCTCCCCCCAAAACCACAGAAAGGTAAGCTAGGCAAACAGGCATCTTATTTCACATAAAAGTACTTGATAATTTTACACCTTAAAACTAACAAATTTTGAGTAATTTTTGTAATATGACTGACAACATTACCTCACAAGAATTTAAAAACCTTTTTGCCTGTATGATGAATGACATTTTCCTGGAAATATATGACCTTCCTAAGGCATATCTGGCCTGTACCATTTTGGCATTCATTGTAATAATTCACACAGTGTTCAAACACTGGTTTAATAATAAGAACAAAGATGAGTCATTATTGGGAGTGATACAGGCTTTAAAAGAGGATTCACAGGCTTTAAAAGATAGCAATGAAGGCTTACAGAAAAAGATTCTCTCTCTGGAATCTGCTAACCAGGATTTACAGGCTTTAAAAGATAGCAATGAAGGCTTACAGAAAAAGATTCTTTCTCTGGAATCTGCTAACCAGGACTTACATAAAAATATTCTCTCTCTGGAATCTGCTAACCAGAATTTACAAAACAGGCTTATACTCAAAATTGATTTTATTGATAATAAATATAAATATTTAATGGATAGAACACTAACTTTCCAGAGTGAAGTTGTGGCTACTCAGACACTATATAAGGAAGAAAAATTATTATTAATTGATAAGATAAGGTCCATGGAATCATGTGTTTCAGAAGAAAATAAAAACTTCCACGATTCCATGAAAAATCTGGAATCCCTTACAAGAGAGGAGGTTTACTCTCTAAAACAGACCCTAGGTGCTTGTTTACAAGCCCTGGAGGAAACTCTCAGTAAACATGACAAGGGACCTAATAAGCAGAAGGGCAAGACCATACAGGTTGTAACATTTCCAAATGGCTCTCATACAATGGCTTATCCTGTTATCATCCATGAGAAGCCAGCAAATGATACACACCCTGAGCCATATATGACATATACATTACAACCAATTTTAACAAGGAACTTTAAAAATATAAAGGAAGCAGTAGTTACATATGGGATATACTCCACTTACATAAAACAGATGTTAAATTTGTGGTCTACCTCACATAGAATCATTCCAGATGACTGGCATCAGTTAATTTCTGCTGTTCTAGAATATAGCTGCAGTTACAGTGGAAAAGCTGGTTGAGAGAAGAGGCAAAAAATTTAGAACAACAAGGTAAACTCAGAGGTTTTGTGATCTCCCAAGATCAGATACTTGGTGAGGGATGTTTCACTGACAGGAATGTGCAAGCCACTTATGATGAGCATACAATATCCCTATACCATACAGCACCTTTAAATACTTGAGAAAAAATTCCAGAACCTGGAAAAGCAACTGAGGTATACACAAAGATATTTCAGGGACCGCATGAACCCTTCATTGATTTTTTTTACAAAGACTGAACACGGCTATCACAAAAGCTGTGTCAGATAAAGAATTAAGAAAAGTATTAACTAAGTCCTTCGCATTTGACAATGCTAAATCAGAATGCAAAAGAATACTTACACCATTAAAGATCAGATTAGCTCCTTTGGAAGAATGGATTCAGTATACTAATGGTGTTGAGTCTCTTAACTACAGTAATGAGGCTTGGATAGGAGAGTCAAATCCCAGAGGTGAAAGAAGGCTCCATGGTACCAAATGTTTTAAATATGGTATACCAGGTCATATAAGTAAAAATGGTACATGGGGTACTCCTAGAAGTAATACTCCTTCTAGGAATAGCCTAAACAGAGACCCTAACCACCTGGATTATGTAGAAGATGTGGCAAAGGCTGACATTAGACCAGTGAGTGCAGATCAAAAATAGATATACGAGGCAACCCTTTACTGATGGGAAATGCCTCAGGGGGCCTCTTGCAGGCCCCCAAATCAAATGTGGTAAGAACATTCCCAGGCACTGTGGAAGAAATTCCTCTCCAGGACAACTGAATAAACCAATGCCTAATGCAAAGACCAATACTGCAATGGATGATAAAACAGCTCTGATAGATGAATCACAGTTTACAAAGAACACAATAAAACAAATATTTTGGCAGACTTCCATAAATGAACAAAGACCAAAGTTTAGAATTCGAATTAATGGCCTGGTTCTGGAGGGCCTGCTAGACATAGGTGCGGATGTGACAATAATTACACCAAAATCATGGCATCTGAATTGGCCTCTTCAAGAGGTAGATGTCCAACTTTTAGGAATTGGCACCCTATCTCAGATAAAACAGAGTTCGAGATGGGTTGAATGCAAAGGGCCAGAAGGACAGAGAGGAAGGCTGAAGCCATATGTAGCAAATGTAGCAGTAAATCTTTGGGGCCGAGATCTGTTACAACAGTGGAATACCCAGATTAAAATTCCTACACTTTCAGAAAAGGAATACAGACCAATGCATGTTTCTAGGAATAATATCATAACATGATGTAAAAACAGTCACCAACCATTCAGGCTGTACACAAACCGACCACAACTGCTCTTGAACTCTTAGAAGTACCAATTGCTTTACCTTTAAAATGGCTAACTAATAAACCTGTTTGGGTTGGACAATGGCCTTTGACAAAAGTGAAGCTACAAGCTTTAGAACAGCTGGTTCAAGAGCAGTTAAATGCTCAACACATTGAAGAATCTACCAGCCCTTGGAATTCTCCTGTATTTGTTATTTAAAAAAAAAAAGTCTGGTAATTGGAGAATGCTGACAGATCTGAGAGCTATTAATAAAGTAATTCAGCCAATGGGCTCCCTACAGACTGGGATGCCCTTGCCCTCTCTGCTACCCAAAGAATGGCCTATAATATTTATTAACTTAAAAGACTGTTTCTTTACCATACCCTTCCTGGGGTGATCCATGCATGTCACTCTTAGAGTCCTTTTTACTTAGCTTCTGTGGGGTTGGGGATTGTAGCCTGGTTATCCTTTGCATTGCATCTAATATCCACTTATGAGTGAGTATGTACCATGTTTGTCTTCTGGGTCTGGGTAACTTCACTCAGGATGATTTTTTTCTAGTTCCACCCCCCCTCCTTTTTTTGTTTTTTGAGACAGGGTTTCTCTGTGTAGTTTTGCGCCTTTCCTGGAGTTTACTCTGTAGATGAGGCTGACCTTGATCTCACAAAGATCCTCCTGCCTCTGCCTCTGCCTCCAGAGTGCTGGGATTAAAGGCGTGTGCCACCACTGCCTGGGTAGTTCCACCCATTTACCTACAAATTTCATCATGTTATTTTTTTTTAAACCACTGAGTAATACTCCATTGTGTAAATATACCACAATTTTTTAAATCCATTCCTTGGTGGAGGGGCATCTAGGTTTTTCCAGGTTCTGGCTATTATAATAATGCTGCTATGAACATAGTTGAGCAAGTGTCCTTGTGGTATGCTTGAGAATCTTTTTGGTATATGCCCACGAGTGGTATTGCTGGGTCTTAAGGTAGATTGATTCCCAATTTTCTGAGAAACCACTACTGATTTCCAGAGTGGTTGTACCAGTTTGCACTCTCACCAACAGTGGAGGAGTGTTTCCCTTGGTCCACATCCTCTCCAACATAAGCTGTCATTGGTATTTTTGATCTTAGTCATTTTGACAGGTGTAAGATGATATCTCAGAGTCATTTTGCTATGCATTTCCCTGATGGCTAAGGATGTTGAGCAACTTCTTAAATGTCTTTCAGTCATTTGAGATTCTTCTGTTGAGAATTCTCTGTTTAGATCTGTAACCCATTTTTTAACTTGATTGTTTGATATTTTGATGCCTAGTTTCTTGAGTTCTTTATATACTTTGGAGGTCAGCCCTCTATCAGATGTGGGGTTAGTGAAGCTTTTTTCCCATTCGGCAGACTGCCATTTTGTCTTATTGACCATGTCCTTTGCCTTACAGAAGCTTCTCAGTTTCAGGAGGTCCCATTTATTAATTATTGCTCTCAGTGTCTGTGCTACTGTGTTATATTTAGGAAGTGGTCTTCTGTGCCAATGCATTCAAGGCTACTTCCCACTTTCTCTTCTGTCAGGTTAAGTATAACTGGATTCATGTTAAGGTTTTTGATACATTTGGACTTGAATTTTGTGCATGGTGATAGATATGTATCTATTTGTATTCTTCTATATGATAACATCCAGTTATGCCAGCACCATTTGTTGAAGATGCTTTCTTTTTTTCTATTGTACAATTTTGGCTTCTTTGTCAAAAATCATGTGTTCATAAGTATGTGTATTAATGTCAGGGTCTTCCATTCAATTCCATTGATCCATATGTCTGTATGTGCCAATACCAAGCTGCTTTTATTACTATAACTCTATAGTAAAGCTTAAAGTCAGGGATGGTGATGCCTCCAAAGTTGCTTTATTGTACAGGATTGTTTTGTCTATCCTGAGTTTTTTGTTTTTCCATAAGAAGTTGAGTTTTGCTCTTTCCAGGTCTGTGAAGAATTATATTGGGATTTTGGTGGGGATTGCATTGAATCTGTAGATTGCTTTTGGTAATATTACTGTTTTTACTATGTTGATTCTACCTATTAAAGAGCATAGGAGATCCTTCCATTTTCTAATATCTCTAATATGAATTTCAAATAGTCTTATTAATAAAAAACCCACAGGAGCCAGGTATTGGGGTAAATTCTGAAAGATAATTGAAGCAGAACAAGTCACAGATAATCTCCTCCTTGGATCCTGCTTCCACAAATCTTTAGACTGAAAGCTTCTGAGTCCTTACCCAAATGGATCTCAGCTGAACTGCTGCTAAAAGCCTGAAAGCTTAATAGCCTCTAGTTGCTGGTCCTCATGCCTTTTATGCCTTTCTGCTTCCTGCCATCATTTCCTGGGATTAAAGGCATGTATTTTCCCAATCAAGACATGAGATCTCAAGTGCTGGGATTGAAAGTGTATGTCATCATTCTTGGCTGTTTCCAGTGTGGCTTTGAACTCACAGAGATCTGGAAGGATCTCTGCCTCCAGAATGCTAGGATAAAGGCGTGTGCTACCACTGCCTAACCCCTATGTTTAATTGGCTGTTCTGTTCTCTGACCCCCAGACAAGTTTACTGGGTTACACAATATATCAACCACATATCTTCTTCAATTTCTTTCTTCAAAGACTTAACGTTTTTGCCATATAGGTCTTTCACTTGTTTAGTTAGAGTTACCTCAAGATATTTTATGTTATTTGTGGCTATTGTTAAGGGTGGTATTGCTCTGATTTCTTTCTCAGTCCAGTTATTATTTGTATATAGATGGGCTACTGATTTTTTTTTTTAGTTAATCTTGTATCCTGCCACATTACTGAAGGAGTTTATGAGCTGTAGGAGTTTCCTGATATAATTTTTGGGGTCACTTGTGTATACTATCTTATCATCTGCAATACTAAAAGTCTGACTTCTTCCTTTCCAATTTGTATCCTCTTGATCTTCTTTTGTTGTCTTATTGCTCTAGCTAGAACTTCAAATATTATATTGAATAGATATGGGGATAGTGGAAAGCCTTGTCTTGTTCCTAATTTTAGTGGAATTGCTTTGAATTTATCTCCATTTTGATGTTGGCTGTTGCTTGCTGTATATTGCTTTTACTTTTATTACGTTTAGGTATGTTCTTTGTATTCCTGACCTCTCAAAGACCTTTATCATAAAGGGTTGTTGGATTTTATCAAAAACTTTTTCAGCATCTAATGAGATGATTATGTGCTCTTTTTCTTTCAGTTTGTTTATATTGTGGATTATGTTGACAGATTTCTATATGTTGAGTCCTCCATGAATCTTTGGGATAAAACCTTCTTTATCATGGTGGATGTTTTTTGTTTTGTTTTTTTGTTTTTTGTTTTTTTTGATTTGTTCTTGGATTTGGTTTGCCAATATTTTATTGAGTATTTTTGCATCAATGTTTGTAGCTGGAGTTATCTCCAGTCCTGCCTGAAAGCCACTCAGACTCAAATAAACACACAGACACATATATTATTTAAACTGTTTGGCCTAATGGCTCAGGCTTCTTGCTATCTAGTTATTATATCTTAAAGTAACCTATTTCTATTAATCGATACCTTGCCATGTGGCTTGTGGCTTACTGGTACTTTACAACCTGTTCCTCATGGTGGCGGCTGGCAGTGTCTCTCTCACTCAGCCTTCTTCCCTGCAACATTCTCTTCTCCTTGTCCCACCTACACTATTCTTCCTGCCTGGCTACTGGCCAACCAGTGTTTTATTTATCAGTCAATCATAGCAACAAATATTCACAACATACATGACATCCCATAGCAAATGTCCGTGAGGGAAATTGGTCTATAATTCTCTTAGTTGCATCTTTGTATGGTTTGAATATCAGGGTAATTATAGCCTCATAAAAGGAGTTTGGAAATGTTCCTTTTGTTTCTATTGTGTGAAACAACTTTAGGAGTGTTCGCATTAGCTCTTCTTTGAATTTCTGGTAGAATTCTGTGCTGAAGCCAGCTGTCCCTGGGATTTTTTGATTGAGAGATATTGATGACTGCTCCTATTTTCTTAGGTGTTATAGGTGTATTTAAATTGTTTATCTGGTCTTGTTTTAATTTTGGTATGTGGTACCTATCAAGACAATTGTCCATTTCTTCTACATTTTCCAATTTTGTGAAGTACAGGTTTTCAAAGTATGACCTAATGATTCTCTGGATTTCCTCAGTGTCTGTTGTTATATCTCCCTTTTTATTTCTGATTTTGTTAATTTGGATATTCTTTCTCTGCCTTTTGGTTCGTTTGGATAAGAGTTTGTCTATCTTTGTTGATTTTCTTGAAGAATCAACTCTTTATTTCATTAATTCTTTGTATTGTTCTCTTTTTTTCTATTTTATTGATTTCAGCCCTTAACTTGATTATTTCCTGTCATTTACTCCTCTTGGGTGAGTTTGCTTCTTTTTGTTCTAGAGCTTTCAGGTGTGCTGCTAAGTCACTAATGTGAGATTTCTCTGCAGTCTTTATGTAGGCAGTTAGTGCCATGAACTTTCCTCTTAGCACCGCTTACATAGTGTCCCTTAAGTTTGGGTATGTTGTGCATTCATTTTCATTGAATTCTAGGAAGGCTTTAATTTTTTTATTTCTTCCTTGATCTAGTGGTGATTCAGTTGAGCATTGTTCAGTTTTCATGAGTTTGTAGGCTTTCTGCAATTTGTGTTGTTGTTGAATTCTAACTTTAAGCCACGGTGATCCAATAAAATATAGGAGGTTATTACATTTTTTGTATCTATTGATATTTTCTTTGTTACCAAGTATGTGGTCAATTTTAGAGAAGGTTACATGAGGAACTGAGAAGGAGGTATATTCTTTTGTGTTTGGGTGAAATGTTATGTAGATATCTGTTAAGTCCATTTGTATGATGATATCTGTTAGTTCCTTTATTTCTTTGTTAAGTTTCTGTCTGGCAGACCTATCCATTGGTGAGAGTGGGGTGCTGAAGTCTCTGACTATTAGTGTGTTGGGGGATGAAATGTGATTTAAGCTTTAGTAATATTTCTTTTACAAATGTGGATACCCTTTTTATTTGGGTCATAGATGTTCAGAATTAAGACTTCATCATGATAAATATAAAATGTCCTGCTCCATCTCTTTTGATTAATTTTAGTTTGAAATCTATTTTGTTAGATATTAGGATAGCTACATCAACTTGTTTGTTAGGTCCTTTTGATTGGAAAATCATTACTCTGAAGAAATATCTATCTTTGAGGTTGAGGTGTGTTTCCTGTATGTAGCAGATGAATGGATCCTTGCTGTGGATATCACTCTGTATAAATAAAGTGCTGATTGGCTAGTAGCCAGGCAGGAAGGATAGGGTAGGTGGGACAAGGAAGAGGAGAAGGCTGGGAACAGGAAGGCGGGGAGGAGACACTGCCAGCCGCTGCCATGAGAAGCAACATGTAAAGACACTGGTAAGCCACAAGCCATGCAAAGTATAGACTAACAGAAATGGGCTAAATATAAGAGTAAGAGCTAGACAATGGTAGGCCTGAGTTAATGGCCAAGCAGTTTAAATAATATAAGCATCTGTATGATTATTTTATACGTGGGTTGTGGGACTGCTGGGGCTTGGTGGAACCTGGAGAGAAGCTCTCCAACTACAGATTCTGTTTTTGTATCCATTCTGCTAGCCTGTGTCTTTTTATAGGCAAATTGAGTCCATTGATATTAAGAGATATTAATGACCAGTGGTTGTTAATTCCTGTTACTTTTGGTTTTGTTGTTATAGGTGGTAGTGTGTGTATGTGTTTCCCTTCTTTGAGATTTGCTGGTATGAGATTACCAATTGCCTGTGTTTTGGTGGGTGCAGCTAACTTTCTTGGGTTGGAGTTTTCCTTCTACTACTTTCTGTAGGGCTGGATTTATGAATAGGTATTGTTTAAATCTGGTTTTGCCATGGAATATCTTGTTTACTCCATCTATGGTGATTGAGAGTTTTGCTGGATATAATAGTCTGGGTTGGCATCCGTGGTCTCTTAGTGTGTGTAGAATGTCTATCCAGGATTTTCTGGCTTTCCGAGTCTCCACTGAGAAGTCTGGTGTTATTCTGATGGGTTTGCCTTTGTACGTTACTTGTCCTTTTTCCTTTTCAGCTCTTAATATTCTTTCTTTATTCTGTATGTTTAGTGGTTTGATTATTATGTGGCAAGGGAACTTTTTTTTTTGATCCAGTCTGTTTGGTGTTCTGTAAGCTTCTTGTATCTTCATAGGCATTTCCTTCTTTAGGTTGGGAAAGTTTCCTTTTATGATTTTGTTGAGTATATTTTCTGTACCTTTGAGCTGGAATTCTCCTTATTCTATTCCTATTATTCTTAGGTTTGGTCTTGTCATGCTGTCCCATATTTCCTTGATTTCTTGTGTTAACAATTTGTTAGATTTGACATTTTCTTTGATCGATGAAGCTATTTCCTCTCCAGTGTCTTCAACATCTGAGCTGAGATTCTCTCTTCAATCTTGCATTCTGTTGGTTATGCTTGCATTTGTAGGTCCCGTTCCATGCTGGGGTTGTGATTTGGGGGTAGTGGCACAGGTTGTGCTCCTGGGGCCTAGGGTGTAGAGAACAGGGTTGTCCAGCCAGGAGCTCAGACATTCACCTCTTCCTCCCATTGGTACAGGTGGGGTCTGGTAGTCGCTAATGCCATGGGAAGGCTATATTCAGTGGGAGAATGTTGCTGCCCAGTTGCTGGGGCTGTGGTGGGTAGGAGGGGG
This sequence comes from Onychomys torridus, assembly GCF_903995425.1. Classification (NCBI taxonomy): domain Eukaryota; kingdom Metazoa; phylum Chordata; class Mammalia; order Rodentia; family Cricetidae; genus Onychomys; species Onychomys torridus. Next base: position 21,881,416 of record NC_050451.1, read on the forward strand.
AGGGGTGCATATGGGGCCTGTCCTGTAAATCATTCTTACTGCTAATTCTTTTTCATGTCCAAAAGCTTGCCAATCTTAAATAATGGGCATGCTCTTCAGAGCTTGGATCTTGGCTATGTGAAACAGAATATTTGTCTTCAGGGATATCCAGGTCCTAATCCTGCAATATGTGAATACATTCTTATGTGGTAAAAAAAATACCTGTGCAGATAGGATTAATTTATTTCTTGACTGTCTTAAGGGACCAGGTACAATCACAGGGGAGCTTAAGTAGCATGAGAGGGAGACAGGAAGGCCAGGGCCCAAGATAGGGGTGTGGTTGTGCTACTTAGATTTTCATCTCTGTGACAGACTGTTCAAGAAAACAGCCCCCCCCCCCCCAAACAGATTGTCATTTTGGCTCATGGTTTCAAAGAGTTCAGTATGTGTTTGTCTGGGTCACTGCTATGTGCTGTGAAAAGACAGACCATGTGTACACACATACACACACAGACAGGGACAGAGACAGAGACACAGAGAAAGATGAGGTATATCACTAGTGAACTATTTCTTCCCATCAGGGCTCACCTTCTAACAGTCCATTCATTTTATAATCAATGAGCTAATCCAATGGTAGCAGTTCAGGATTAAGGCTTCAATACACCTTGGGATATGTGTATGTGTGTGTGTGTGTGTGTGTGTGTGTGTGTGTGTGGTTAAGCACCTCATATCCAGGCTGTAAGAATGATAAGAATGTAAGAATGATAAAAGAGACTAGAGGGAATCCTTTTCAGGGAGTGGGCCATGAACTATGCAATTCCTAGAACCTAGAAAGAGAGACAGACAGACAGACTCCTCCTCAAAGCTCCCAGAAGTCACACAGCTGTGCCAATAGCTCAACTTTAACCCTGTGAGGGCCATTTCTGACATCTGACTTACAGGAACTGTGAGTTAGGATAACAAATTAGAGTGTCAAACTACTAAGACTGGTTATCATCATCATCATCATCATCATCATCATCATCATCATCATTGCAGGAGGAATAGGAAGCATACACACTGGCCTCTGACCTCTTCCTGAGTGTGCTCACCCTCTTAGGACCTCACACCTTAGATTCCTCCTTGTATACTAATGACATGGAGATTTTATCTTCAGGCTTGACCTCTTGTGAGAAAAGCCACAGGCACTGAGTTTGCCTTTCCTCCTTGCCCTTCCCTAACTTCTAGTCCTTTCTGTTTTTGTTATCCTTATATGATTGCCCTTTTATGGGTTCAGACAGAGTCCTGGGTGTGGTTTTGGGTATATGATTCCAGTTTCCTGGACATTAAAATGATTTTCACTAAATCAATTTCACAAAACTTCTTTTAGACTGCATGGACACATGTCTGTAAAGTGTTTTGGATTTCATATGCATGGAACATAAATGCAGCAAATATGCCATATTTTTATGTTGTGACATAAACACAATAAATTAACCAACACAATTCCATAAGCAATTGTCAGTTCCAAGTAGTCTACTCTTTGCCCCATTGCCTTGTGCAACAATACGCCACATTTATCTAAAGGGATGTTGGTTACATCTGATGGATGGGTGACTACTGACCACTATACTTGGAGTAATGGGATTCTTGTATTTTGTTCTAAGGGGAAAAAAGGGAGATTAGCCTATGGGGTTAATATGCTCAAAGCACATTATGTATTCTTATAAAATGGCCATAAGTAACCCAGTGTAATAAGAAAATACTTTATCAAATATTTTTTTTTTCTTCTTTTGAGCCACTCACAGTAACTGGATGTTGGATGGTCAGCACAATGTGGTCAGTTTGGAAGATTTCCTCAAGTGAAATTCATAGAAATAAAGTTTTTGTTGATGTTGCAAAACTTGTATTTCCAAGGCCTCCATAGACAGTCCTTTTCGTGGCAGTGATTTCACCTGTCAGAGCAGCAGGATTTGGTGGTCTTCAAGGAGGTAGGTGCTGTGTGTCAGAATCATGTATTTCTTGGCACATGGCCAAGATGTCCTGTAATTATTACCTTCATATGTATGTTGAGGCTCCTGTTCAGTTTTGACTTTGGTGAGTTTTGGATTTCCTCTTTCCCCTTCATGAGACTTCTTAAGGACTCTGTAGTTTTGCTGGCCTTACCCACATCTGTGAAGAGAACGCAGAGCCTGGTTATTTCTCTGTTTCTCAGTTCTCTTTTTCACTGTTGCTGTCCTCATCTCCTTTTTGCTGCTCCTTCCTATTCACTTACTTTACATTTATTCATTTTTCCAGTTTTTCAAGGTAGAAAATTAATTTATTGATTTTTATAACATTTCTTTTCTACTACAAACATTTAAAACAACAAATTCCTTTATAACCACTCTTTTATCTATACCCAACACATTTTGATGCATTACATTTTCATTTCCATTCAGCTTGGGATATCTCATAAATATTGCTTATGGTTTCTTTGGGGAGTAATGGGATATTTAGAAGTATATTATCTTAATTTTTAAGTATTTCTATTAATTTCTACTTTAATTGGGTTATAGTTGAAAATGTGCCTATAGGAATCCCATAATCTTTACTGAAGGCCAATAGATAGACTGAACCACATGGACAACCTCAGGTCAAGTGGCTAGCTAGCAACATTAAAACTCTTGATTTGTAGAGTGGAAGCAAATTCTACCCTGCTAGGAAGCCAAAAGCCAGTTAGGGGCTTTGTCTCAACACCTAGTGACAGGCCCTTTTGGGTAAAACTCAGCACTCAAAAGAAACAGACCTGGCCTCATAGACACCACCTTAGTACTTGCCCTGGTGTCAGATAGTGACCTGCACTGTGAGACTCATGTCATTTCCAGTCTTGGGTAATCCCAGGTTATAAATATCTTCTTTTTGATGTTGCGTAGGCCTCCCACCCCCAGCTGCAGTGTAGCTTAGCATTAGTTTATGAGGCCAAAGGATTGTATCTATCAATCCGACCCCAGCCACAGGCAGCAGCTATTGCCAGACCAATACTTGCAAGTAAAACTTCAGATCTGCTTCCATACCAGGCAGATGATGGCACTTCAATGGATAGACTAGTGTTTCAGCTGGCATCATAACCATCTGTGGTGTGGGCCTTGGCACTCCCCTGAGAACATTCAAGTGCTTGTTTCAATAAGACTCAGATATAACCCAGCTTAGTATCAGTCTAGGTCGCCAAGGGGTGCGGGTGACCACCAATACTACCCAAGCCTCTTACAGTATAGCATTGTATGAGAGCTCATTTTCTGGGTGTAGGACAGATCATTAAGCACAAGAATTTTAAAATCTAAAACTAGGCAGGGGTATGGCTCAGTGGTTCAGAGCACTGGCTGCTGTTCCACAGGACTCATGTTCAATTCCCAGCACCCACATGGCACCTCACAATGATCAGTAACTCCAGTTCCAGATATTCCAGTGCCCTCATCTGGCCTTCTTGGGCACTGCATGCATGTGGTGCATAGATACACATGCAGGCAAAACACCCATACACAAAAATATTTTTCAAAAAAAGCTAAAACTAGGCAAATCTTAATAGTTCCATCTCTACACATTCCTTATACCAGACAGACTAAAAGATAACAAGTACTGGTAAGGATGTGAAGAAAATGGAATCCTTACACACTTGGTAGAAATATGAATTACAATGACTATGGAGAACAATATGGCTGTCCTTAAAAAAACAAACACAAAACAAAAGTGAAGCTACCATTTGATGTAGCAATCCCACTCCTAGGTAGATAGCTAGAGAAATGATGACACAATATAATATTGTGTTTGATCAAGGAGTGTTGTTTGACAAGATGTAGTATTGAGATGGCAAAACTGAGCATTGTGATTGAACAGTTCAGCATTGTGAAGGCAAAATGGAGCATTGTGATATCACAATGCAATGTAGTGAAGGCACACTGAATTGTGACATGACAAGGTGACATTGTCACGCTCTGTGGATCATTGTCACAATCTAGCACTGATGGATTGTTCCTCAATAAATATGTAGTGCTTTTTAAAACGTTTCTTCTCATTAATTTTGAAATTTTGTCAGATGTTAAGTTTCATGCACCTGATTGGTTTCTAGTTTCATTGGTTTGGAAAATCTTTTTCATTTCTTCTCCCTAAGGCTGTGTTTGTCTTTGCTGTGAGATATTTACATAGGCAAGATGGATCACTTACAAAAATCTATTCTACTACCTGTATATTTGATGGGTGAATCAAGACTATTGATATCAGAGTTGTTATTAGAACATATGTACTAATTCCTGTCATTTTATTGCTTTTGTAATATTGGTTCATTCACAACACCCATTTGGTTATTTACCATCCAAGAAGATGGCCTGTTCTTTCCTTTGTCTTTGTGTGTGTGTGGGGGTGTTTCTCTTTCCCCTCTCTTCTGTCGGTGTGATTGATTCCATAAACTGTCTTCTGTAGTCCTGGCTCAGTAGCCATGAGTTTCTTATTTTATGTCTGTCATGTAAACTGTTTCTTTCTCCTTCAATTATGAATGATAGCTTTCTGGCTATAGTGATATTGGATGGCTTTATTGTCTTTCACAGCTTGACAAACATCATCCCATGCCCTTTTCGCTTTTAGAATCTCTGTTGAAAGCTATGCTCTTATTTTGATGGATTTTCCATTATATGTGACATGATTTTTTTGCTTTTCCACAATCTCTCTCTTGCAATGTTTAATGTACTTTTTTATCCCATATATCTGGTATTTTAACTATAATATAACCTGATAACTTTATTTTCTGGTTTTCTTTTTTATTTGATGTTAAAAATAACTCTTCTACATACATGGATGACCAATAGTTTTCCCAGACTTGGGACACTTTCTTCTGTGATTTCATTGAATGTGTTTTCTGTGACTTAACTAAAAATCATTCTATTTTTTTCTATGCCCATAATTTGTAGATTTCTCTTAATGATGTCCCATAGATCTCAAATGTTATGTTCAGACTTCCTTATTAGGTTATCTTACAAGCTCTGATATTCTGTCTTCCATTTGACTAATTTTGTTGATGAGAATTCTTACTAATTTTTTAAAACATTTAACTAAACTTTCACTTCTAATATTTCAGTTTAAAATTTTGATGTTTCTATCTTTATTGAATTCCAATTTCATATTCTATGTTGATATCCTTATTTTATTCATGTCATACTTCAATGACATTCTTATAATCATTGTTTTTAATTATTTGTGTGGATTTTAATATAATTCACCTCAATTGGAGTTTGTTACCATAGAATTTATAATCATTTTAGGAGTCACATTGTTTTAGTATTTCATGTTTCTTGTGTTTCTGCATTGATACTTGTGCATATTGGATTAGGTCATTTTGATTAGATTTATAAACAATATCCATTGTTTTTCAGTTGAAGTATTTATAATGTTCAAATAGGACTAGATTAGAGTACTATTAAGATGTTACCTGTCACATGGGCCAGGGAGAGTTGCCTCCGCCTTGCTTCTCACCCCTGGGGCTGGCGGGAGAGCTGACTCCTAGGTCATGAGGGTCGTAGAGCTGGCCCTGCCCTTAACAGGCTGCAGGACTCAAGAGAGAAGGTCCTGCACCTCCCGTGGCCAGCACAGTAGAGCTGACCCTCCTGGAAGGGGCACAGGTAAGCCTGCCCTGAGGTTGTGAGAGTGGGAGAGCTGGCGTCACATCCCTTGTCTGTCATGTGGTGGCAAGGGAGAGGGAAAGATGACCCCCCACCTGTGGCAGGGTGACCCTGCACTGTAGCAATTTTATTAATAAGTACCTTTAAGATTACTGCTACACTGCACCCACCCCAGGAACTGAGACACTTAGGAAAGCAGTCCCTGCACTTTGCCGGGCAGTACAGTAGAGATGGTTCTGGTAGTGTTTAAGTACTGATGAACTGGTCCCAAAGGCATGGGACAGGACTGGCCCTGCCCCTTGCTGTTCACTGCATAGGGTGAACTAGCTGGGGTGGTGTTGAAGAGCTTACCACAGTGGTCAGGATGAGGGAAAGCTGATGGACTGACCAACACAGCAACCATCCAGGCCCAGATCCAGGGCTATGAGTTGGCTCATCTGAACATCCACCCCATCTATGATCTGCTGGAGCATGTAAAGGGGAGGGTCCTGTAGACCCAAAGCTGCAGGATCTCCATGACATAGTACAACAGAATATCCAAGAGGAGTCCCAATGAGGGAACAGTATCAATAGTGTAGCAGAAACTAGAGGCCTCTAACACTTGCAAGTACAGATGTATGGATTAAAGGGTAAACTGTGTGACACACTGTATCACACTACAGCATCCACTATGAGATTTTTCTTTTTCTTTTCTTTTAAATTTTATTTTGTTTTATCTTGGGAGGGGGTTGCAAGGGCAGAAGGTGAATGTGAAGGAACTGGGAGATGAGTGGGATCTGGATGCATGGTATAAAATCCACAAAGAATCAATAAAAAGTTAAATTAGAAGAAAAGGCAGCAACAACAAAAAACAAAACAAAATAGCAATAAAAAATGTCACTTGTCTCTGGTTGACTGGGGTATGATTCAGTCCTAAGATCCTTTGCCCACTTGCTCAGGGCATCATGTCTGCTCTACAGCACTACTCTGAGAGTAGAATATTGTCTATAGAAGCAACCTCAATATACCCTCTATGAAAATACAGCATTAGTCCAAACAATGGCCTCTCCACCTCCAATACTTTGTGGTTGGGGTGATATAGGAACATAAATGGCATTGTGTGTGGTGGGGTACTTGTTGCTAAGGGACAAATGGAGAGTTGGTCAGAGGATGACGACCTGATCGAAGGTAGAATAAAAAGAAAAAAGGTAAAGAAATGCCAACAGACAACCTGAAACAATCCCCACACGTCAGGGCCTGAGGCAGAGAGACCCACAATGCCAGACAGCCTGTGTTCCTTGGGGAAGCCCATCAAAATGAAAAAGAAAACATGAGAGAACACAGGGGTTGGTCCACTACATTGAGATTAATATTTAAGTGAAGAATCTATAACTTCCTTTCTTGTTGTGTCTGTATCTAGTTTGGGTCCACTGTAGTGCTAGTGCCATAAGAAGTATTTGGAAGTGCCCTGCCTTCTCTTTGACAAGTAGATGAATTTCTTAATTCATATGACTTACTAAAGTCAGATGTTAAATCAAGAGGAGATAAAATGTAAACAGATTAATTACAAACAATGTGATTGAAACAAGGACAGGTTACTGCTTGGGGTGTTCCACATGTTTTAGCAGCTTCCAGAAAGCTGTGGATTCAGGATGGGACGAGATTTAACTTTGAGTTATTAGCCACAGGCTTGGGGAAGTTCCACACCTCCCAGCATCTCTAGCTTACAAAGCAGATCCATGAGAGTAACAACTGGTTCCTCGACAGCCATGAAAGCCTGTGGCATAACTTGAAATGAGGGGTGGTGATGCCTCCAACAGTGTTTTTATTAGTCAGTGACGAACTCTGTGCACAAACTCCTAATCTCAGTTTCATGATATGAGACTCAAAGTTCAACCAACTAACTGTTCTTTACAATGGATCCTGAAACTGTGTGAATGACAGGATATGATTCACCAAGGTCTAGAGACGAAACAGTTTTCATTCAAAGAAACCACAGGAAAAGTTTTTCCAAGCAGCCAGGGCTATAGAGTATAATCTGACTTCATAGCCCTAAAAAGAGCTGCAAGTTTCCTTTTCTTATGCTCTAGAGCTATACACAGTATAGGATTTGTGCCTTGGAGAATGCTAATAAAGCTTAGCTGTGCTTCTCTCTTTGTAAACATTTCAATCTGAGAGAAACTGACACTTTTATGATTGATATTCATGAAATGTTAGCCTAAAATGTTAGTTACAAGTAATAAATATAGGATAGTACATGATTTTATTATTTCCTCTTAGAATCCCTAATAGTTTAGCCCTTTATAACTCCCTTGAAATCCCTTCATTAGGTTATCTCCTTAATAAGAGAATGGGTTGACTGTCTCCTTATTTATAGTTGCAGCTGAGAAATTACAGCTCTGCCAGTTAAGAAGTTGAGATTTATTACTTGTATGTTATTGGGATGGCTCTGTCTCTGATCATTTACTAGAATGTGACCTTAAACTGTAATTCCTTTATTCAGCACAAAAAAAAATCTGTTGGGTATTATATGCTCTAAGAACAAAGAGAGAGGTAGATTTCATCATGAGAAAATAAGAAAGTGACCATCAGATCATGCATGTTCCTTCATATACCCTTCAGATAGGAAAGTTTAGTTTGTGCCAACACCATGGACTTTTTACAAACCCTGTGCTGTCTAGAAGCTGGAACTCCAGATGGCAATACTTTGACTCCTTTCTTTCTGATTTGTGCCCCTTTATCTTCTTCTCCTGTTTTATTGCTCTAGCAATAAAGATGTAAGCACTATGTTAAATAGGGACAGAGAGTGGACATCCTTGTCTTGTTCCTGATTGTGAGGAACACAATCTACTCAGAACTGAGACAACCACATAGTTTAAAGTGATGATTTAGAAGAAGGTAATTTGTACAAGGTCTTTAATATAAATTTGATTTCTCAGTCATTTTAGTAACTATGTTTAAAAAAATCCCTAGAAGATACAGGATAAAATATTAGTTATTAATATCTAAAAGATCTGTGTTCAGGTCCATGCTGGTTCTTAGCTGGGTTACTTCAGGAAAATTACCTCGTCTTTCTGATCTCAATTTTTCCCATGTTAAAAGTGACTTATTTATTGGTACAAATAATACTTATTATTATAAAACACATATAAAATGTGAAATTAGAAAATAGACATAAAATTAGTTATAGTTCTAACTGTAGTGACAATTACAGTTATTATTTTATGTTTTGGGGACACTAAACATTTAACTAGAACTTACTGGAGTTGCATATAAAATACAGTTCCGACTTAATGCCTGTAACAACAGGTCCAGGGAGTCATGCTTGCCTTTGCAGTACTTGGCCCAGCATAGTTGGGACTTGACCAGTAACTGCCAGTGGCTCAGCTTTTGTCTCATTTCCAAGTTTGTACTATCAGGGGAGTCAAATACGCACTCTTCAGCAATCACACAGATGTCCCTTCTAGTCAGCCACCTATGGCGTTCGTGCTAACAGTTTCCTGTCGGTGCACACCTGAGACTTTCCCTTCAGTCACTGTGGGCTCCCACTGTTCAGTCTGTCAAAAGAATGAAGTGGTTACTGACTCTTGTTCAGTATACTCCAAAGAGTCTCTGTGTTCTCTCTTCAGGGTGCTCTTCAGTCACTCCCGCATACTGTTCTTTGTGCCTCTCTCTCTTTGCCTCCATTCATTTTTCATGTGCTCTTATCTGGAAATTCTGCAGTCTGTAGCTTCACCTCCCTTTCCCTCAGCAATGCGGTAAGGCAGATGTGTCAGGAAGTAGAGTTCACGTGGCTGCCAACATTGTCTTATATATCCTGGCTCGTCTAATTAGCTGTTGCCCTGATGATTAGCACTTCAGCTTCTTTTTGCTCATCTATAAAATATATATACTAGCACTAGTTCTACAGAATAATTTTAAGAATAAAATAAAAAGAGCTTTGCATATTCCAGCAAGACTCGCAGCACAGGGTAGAACTGTAAAATCTTCATGCTGCTGTGAGTCAAACAATCAGGGAGCTTCATCTAAAGGTGCTGCCATCCCCACTCTCCATACTCCTCCTCAGCTCTGGGTGCCTTGCAGGTTCCTTGGCTTCCTCACTGGGGTCAAAAGAATTATTGTGCCCAGGGCAGCTGTTATTGCTCATGTTTTGCAGCTGTTTTTACAGCTAAGTGCTACTCAGACAGAACCAGGCAATGAGTAATCAAAACCTCAATAGAATCTGCTCTTGTTGACATGGCAACCTGACTACCAGCTGCAGGGCTGTCAGGCTGCACATTGAGATTTTACCATCTGCACCTGATTAACAATTCTCAGCTGAACAGGGAGAGAGACAGTGGTGGGTTTGTAAAAGGACTAAATTCTAGGGGCTTCTTCAGCACCCCAATCAATACATGCAAGCCCCTCTTCAAGATGGTCTTACGGTTGTTTTACTACCTGACTCTGCAGCTGCTTATCTCAAGGTGGTAAGTGGCATCTGCTTGCAGACCTTCTGTCTTCAGTTTCCCTCCTGACTTACTTTCAAAAGCATCCCAAGCATGCACTTGCAAGCAGCAACTAGGAAAATGCAACAGGAGAACAGCAGTGGGCAGACCTACTGTGACTGGAGACAGAAGTCACAGGAAGATGGAACAGGAGAACAGCAGTGGGCAGACCCACTGTGATTGGAGACAGAAGGCTTCTTAAGGAGTAACTCATTACCCTAGGGCTGGAGAGAAGTCTCTGAGATGTAAGTCATAACCAACACAGGGCATGGTGGGACTTTGCTCTGTTAAGAAATGGATTCACTCTCCCCTTTTTATTGCTTCGACTTTAGTCAAAGGGTCTGATTTCTTTGCTGAAGGTCTGGGCACACAGTTGTCTGAGAAGATAGCTTTTATTTTATTTGGCCTTTTGGCTAAGATCAAGTACAGTCTCAGGGTGACTATAGTGTTTGCCCCAGTTGCTATAACAAATGGCCTGAGATAACTTATAGAAAGAAAAGGTTTATTTTGCCCAAAGTTTGGAGGTCACCATGTGTGAATGGCTCATTTTGCTCTATAGTGTGGCAAGTGGTACAACATGGTGGGAACAGAGTATATAACTGAGGAAAACTGCTAAGCTCATCTACCAGGATGGGGGTGTGTCTCCTACAATCCCTTTAATGACATACTCCATTGACTTGAGAACCTCTCATAAGGCCCCTTGTCCTAAAGATCCATAGTATTCTGGTGTACAGCCACCTTGAGGACCACCACATAGTACTTGGGAGGACATTTAACATCCAAACTATGGAAACGATGAAGGTTTCATTGCACTGCCCAAAACTCCCTGACAGAGGGGTCAAAGGCAGTGAACCCTGTGTACCTCTCACCATCCTGACTTGGGGTCTTGTCCTGTCCAAGTGAGGTCATCCCTAATAAAAGGCCCCCCAAAAGCTTCTGGGAGCCTTGGAAGTAAACATTCACCATGTAGAAGAGACAGAAGAAAAATTTGCCTGAATCTTATGTTTCCAAAATCATTAAATTTAAACTTTTCATGAAGTCCAAGTAAGTTAATAAATATAATCATAGAATTAAACCAAGGAGACTAGAAAGGTAAAATAGCTATGGTTTTTATAACATGGTTTGGAGAATGTTTTAACTTTCTATTAGAATGGGAATTTGGCTCTGAAAGGCATGGATCATGCTGGAAGTTTCTTCATCCCCAAGGCTTGGATGTCGAAGCCTGGGTTCAGTCCTGGGGTGGATGTGAGTGTGGTTGGGCCATGGTTTAGTTACCTTCATTGCAGGAACTCTTACTGTTTTCTGTTTTGAACTTAGGAGCCAAAACCACATTTTACTGTATAGCAGGGCAGTCTTCTGAGTTGGTAATTTGTGCATTTTCCTCTTGTCTCCTGCCTTGAGTTGAGGTGAGGAAGATGGACTTCAAGTCAAGAACAGGAGACATAGAGGAGGAAGGTATTCACTTCTCAGAAGTGTTTGTTTTTTAAAATTCCCAAGCCTTCATTATACCTGGTACCCAGTGGTTTTAGTGTACTCATGACTTTTTGGTTTTAGTTCTAAAACCCCACATCCTGGGAAACTCCTACATCCTCAACACTCTGGGATGGGAAGTGGTAGCACTTTGAGGATTTGTTAAACCAGTGAGTGAACAGGAGGTTTTTTGTCCTTCATATGAGGTCTCTTTGAGGCCAAATACAGAGCCCAGGTTGCTTAGCCCTTGTATGTGTGTCAAGTAGAGGCCAGGGTCTATGGCTTGTGTGCTAGGATGTTTGTTAAAAAGTTGAGTAAAGAATGTTCAGTGACATGTGAAAAGTTTTTTTTTTTTAATAAAAGTTGATTTTTAGAGCCTTTAGTGTCATTGAAACATAGCCACACTCATTTTGTGCATTGTCTGTGGCTGGTTTTGGAGCATGTGGACTCAGTTGGACCATAAGAGATTACAAGACCATGGCACACAGCAGCAGAATTCCAAGCAGACTTGGGATACTGCCTCTCTGCCTTAGAATGATTTTTGTTCTCATCTGAGCCTAGAGCTTCTCAGAGTGACCAGAGGCTGCTGCTAGCTGTGCTACCGTGGTGCTGGGGATGGGGAGTCAGGGGACCACCTGTCTTCTGGGTACCTTGAAATTCTCCTGGATTGTAAAAGGACTCTGAGAGGTAGGACAACAATAGTGGTCAAGATCTTCTCAGCCTGGTGGGGATAAGGCTTGGATTTGAATACACACTGAGCTTATTGGAAACAAACACATAGTGATTCCATATGCATCTGGTCACTGAAGGTTCTGTGGTCACAGTGAGCACATATATACTGCAGGAAGTGCTGTCCCAACTGTGAGAACTGCCAGTCAGGTGGTTCACTTCATGCCAAGGGAGGGACAGTCACAGTCTAAAGGCTGAACTCTCTCTCCTCCACCCCCTCAAGCCACAGCAAACTCGGCACCTAAATAAATTCTTAATGTGTGGGGCAGGCAAAGCCTTCTCTCTTCTAGCACTTTATAACTTGTTATAGTCTGACTGACCTGGATAATTTACAGGCTTGTATAAATGTTTGTTACTAAACCTGAACCTTAACAGCCAAATGAAAACATATTCTCCAGTTAAAGGATTCAGATAGCACGGTAGTCTGTGTCCAAATTTTAATGAAGCTTCTAAAATCAGTACTCTGTTAAAAATGCTTAGAGCAACTGTGTACCTAGTAGTGTCTAATTTATGAGTCCTCATAGACATGCTGTAGAAGATATTACTGGGCAGATGAATACAGTGAGTTCCAAGATGTAAAGAAACTGACTCAAGTCATGTAACTACTGTTTTATCCTCCTCAGTCTTCTGAGCCCCTCGCAGGATGCAAGTGCCTGGAAAAATTTTCGTTTTCATTCTGATGAGTTAGAGTTGTGGAAGGTGAAAGAGTTCGCCAAGGTCAGATGACAGTAGAGTAGGACAAGTTGCTTGAACATGCTGCAAAGGAACATGGTAACGAGAGAGTAAACTGCCCCATGACAGTGGACAATAGTAATAGATTTTGGTTATTTTTTGCCATGCAAATGAGGACAGCTATGACTGGTCAGACACTGGGCTGGGGCTGGGGCATCAGCACTGTGGAATGAGGTAGTGCTTAATTTTGATTGGTCAAGCTCAGTTATAACTGCTGCTAAACTGCACCACATACTTCAAGTAGACTTGAAACCCCACAAGGTTGGATGCTCCTAATAATCTTCTTCAAATGGAAGTCTTCATTTTTATGCTATTGTTAAGGACATTCTTGGACAGTCTTTCACGGTAGACAGTCCTTGATAGGACTGATAGGAACCTGTTCCATTTTGGGTCTCTGGATCATGGTCTTCTCTCCATATCCATTCCCACAGAGCAACAAACCCAATCCAAGGAAGGTGGCTGGAGGTCTCTTTTATCATAGCTTGTTTAAGCAGGGAAGGGGTAAAACATCAGCCCCACTATCTTATATGATTCTGGAGGTAAATATTGGGATTTTCACAGTCTTGTTTAAATTATCCTGACTGGTCATAGTTCAATGTAAGTCCTCAAGGGGCATGGGAGGAGGTATCACTTGACCATCCAAGATAGAGAGTGCTGATAAATGGATAGCCTGGAAGTATTATCAAGGAGACAGCCAAGTGCATCCCAGCATGGGCATAGCAACATTCCTATTTCTCCCTTTGCTTCTTAGTCATCTGGTCTTACTTGGTTATTGAATATTGAAGGCTGTATTTAATTCACATTACTAAGTTGCACTTTCTTTCACAGAAAGTTTGGGGTTCTTATCTAGCTTTGAAGTTTTTGTCTGAAGAGGTCTAGCTGGTAAAAGTGGGCCTCCAGGACAGCAAAAGCTTTTGGAGCTCTCTGGACCCAGTTGCTATATTTTTGTATGCATATCCTTGGCCAAACTGGAGTAAAACAGGTTAGGATGTTCAGTGGGGCTCAGGGGTCTCTCTCAGCTTGGTGTCATTAACGGGTTTTGTTACTGTTTTTTATACTCTCTATTAAACACTAAGAGTATGTAATTGTGGCACACCATACACAGATCTCGATTTTATTGCATCCCTCTATGTATTGTTTTGGGAGCACCATCTTAGCCAAGAGAATCACTGAACAAATAGCGAATGCAGGTTTTTTTCCCCCTTATGGGTACAACAAGTAATTAAAATGTTGTATTTATCCTACCATTAGGTCAAAGGTGATGGTGAGGACTTGAAGTGCTTTACGAAGGTGAATGTTTTTGGTAAAAGAGGTGTTTGACTTCTGTCTAGGCATGATTAGAGAGGAAGGAGGAAACTTGCACGTTGGGAGTGTTTGGTTCTCCACTGGCTACCTCATACAGGCCTCCTTAGGCAGAAGGAAGTATTTGTTCCTTATAGGACTTTGCTGAGTAGCGTGTGATGGGGGGCCAGTAGTGGTTACGTTCCAGAAGAGGTGGTCCTTTGGCTAAAGATTTACAGAAAAGTGAACCCCTCCCTCCTTAAGAGCCTAGGGAGACATTCAGGTTCCACCTGAGAATAGCCATCCCTGGAAACTGTCAAATGTCTCTGATTCTCAGCAGAGTCCCTTGAGGGTACCAAAGGACAGAGAAAAGGTTACTATAAGGGGCAAGGCCTCTCAGCTTGAAGGGTAGGGTTGAACATGCACCAGAAGACAGAGAGCAAACTGTCACACTAATCAAGTACTGTTGGCTCTGAGCCTGTAACTCACTGAAGGTACTGAGTTTTGAGAAGTGGAAGGGGAGAGTTGAAGCTCCCTGCTTCCTATAAGGGCCACCAAATGTAGTGGGTTGGAGTCATGGGCAGAGGAAGAATTTACCCAGGGCAGAGCAGAGTGGATATGAGACACTGCAAGGAAGCCTCAGCGGGGCAGTAACAGAACAGCCAGCCCTGAAGTGGTAGCTCTTCTGTCATGGTTTTTATTTGGACTCTACCATGCAAATGAGGGCAGTTCTGACAGCTCATTGTTTGAGTCTGGGCTGAGGCTGAGCACAGAGGCAACAATTCTGAGGTACCAGGTCATGGTTAAATTTGATTGGCTGTGCTCAACCTTGTGACTGCTACAATGCTCCTCAGACTAAAGCTAACTGGAGACTTCTGGACAGCCTGGACACAGCCCAGTTTGTTCTTGGAAGTCCCTGTTTTCACACTGTTATCAGGGACAGTTCCTGGGACAGGCTTGTACTGTTTTGGTCTTGGTCCCTCAACCTGTGCCTTCCTAACCACTGTTCCCAGAAGAATAGCAGGTCCCTGGAACTACTCCCCTTGTCCTTCCTTCTCCATGTTTGCGTTTCTGAATACCATCAATCACAGGACTGTGGTGGACTCCTGCTTACAGGAAAAGTAGTGAGCCTTTCGCCTTGATCCATTCCTAGTTATGCACAGCCGGAGTTCCCACCCTTCATCTCCGAAGGAACACAGATAAATCCTTCTTCATTAATTTCTTCGGAGCCTGGGGAAGGTTAGCAAGAGAAATGCATCATTTTGAATAATCAGCTTTCTAACTAGACATTTCCTCATGTATAACAAAGAAACTGGGTCTCAGGTCCCTGGGTGGCCCTCTAATTTATACACATGAAAGTCTGTGTCATGAAGACTCCATCTGGCAACATTCCCAGCAATCTAAGGAGGTGGGAGCTGAGGATTAATTTCTAGCCTGATTCCTAGGCCCATTACTGAACAGACTTCAAATCAACTTAGAAATTATAATTCAGTCTAACACATGCCCTGTACTCACTGCACACAGGGACTTGATGAGGAGATTTACCTGGGAGGTATTTACATTTATTGCCTCTTGTTTTCATGAGGCCAAATACTTGTAATTATTATTTAAAGATTCCTTTACTGAATTCTTACTCTGCTGCTCCCTATATTTGCATCGAGTTAGGAAGAGGCGTTGGCTTTCTATGGAGGCAAGAGAAAGTTCTCCAAGCACCTGAAGCAATGTGAAAGCCGCGCATTGCTTGGAGTCCATTTTACTGCAACAGTAAACGTCTCAGACTTTTAAAAAGTGAACCACTTTCCCCTCTGCCTATGAAAAGTAAACAGCAATTTGAAAATTATTAATTGGATCATTTAAATACAAAAATAAAATTCTTATAATTCCACCATGCAGTTATTGCAACCTCTAATATATTTGGCATATTTATAAAATTCAGTGTGTGTGTGTGTGTGTGTGTGTGTGTGTGTGTGCGCGCGCGCACAAGAATTATCCTGGTTGTAGACTGATTTATTTTCATCTTTCAGCCACCTCAGGAGACAAAGATTAATTTATCCACATTTTCTAGATGATGTGGAATTCTAGACTTAGCTAAGCAGTCTGACAGAAGATTTTTCAGCTCAGATTTCTTCATGTCCTTGGGGTTACATTTCCATTGAGGGGTGTACTAACATGATGTCATGTTAATGACTGCGCATTTTATGTTTAACTTAGTTATGCTATGTTCTTTCTTTTCTACTTAACAAATCTTATGCACACTTATTTCTCTGTTTTTAAATTATTTCAAACAACATTTTAAGTTGTGGCTGACAAGTTGGTTGCATCTTTAGAAAATGGAATATTTGTGTTTCATTTCACATCAAACTCAAAAGATGGAATAAAAGATTTCTTTAATTATAAAGAATAGTTCAAGAAAATGTTGGGCCATTGACATTTCACTGAGAAAGGAAGGGACTCCCTCCACTGAGGGATGTGGCAGTTAGTTAATTGTTTCTGGGAGAAAGATCTCATTTCCTTCAGTGGTATAACAACTGAAAAGTAGCCCATGTGCTAGTGGAGAAGTTCCCAGCCAGGCTTATGCGGGCAACCCCAGTCAACCCCTACTGACTCACATACAAAGACATCAAAGTAGGAGGAAGGCTTATTGGAAAAAAGAAGGTTACCAATGAAGGGGTGGGGCAAGACTGGGTAGTGGGAACGAAAATGACTAAAATTCGTTATATACAGGTATGATATTATGAATAATTTAAAAAAGAAAACACATGGTATTTACTCCACTGAAGCAAAGTGTTATCTTCCTGGTCCAACATGGCCAGATATGACCATAAGCCACCATGAAGCAGAGATAACTTTGGCCCTGACTTGGCAATGAAGTAAGCAACAAAATTAAGTGATGCTTAAGCCTGTGATAATGAAAAGGAGGTCCAGGGGTTGGAAGATGTTCGAGTGTATGAAGGACAGAAGGTAAACTGAAGGTAGGGTGCCTTGATGCAACTTACATGAAGTTATTACCCACTGCAAAGTGAGTTTTTCCTGTGATGCCACTCTTCTCAAGTCACCCACATGCCAGTAAATTCATACGTGCTCTTGGAAGAAAGCCATATAAGCTCATTGGTTCACCACGTTGGGCTTAGAAGGTAACGTTTCTTTGGTCTGTCATTAGGACCCTATCTGGGGTGAAAATAGATTAACAAAACATCCCCCATTCTGAGTTTGAATCCTATTCTAGCTATTTATAACTCTGTCACCTGGGAGAATGACTTGACCTCTTAGAGACTTTATAAAATGGATCTGGTGCTGCAGTTCTGACCCAGGATCTTGCACATGGTTGGCAAGCCCCATCACTGAGCTACATTCCTAGCTACCAGAGATAGTTTCTGAGTTGAGGATTGTTAAAGGATTAAATGGAAGGATTGCCATAGGCATATATAGCAAATGCCAAGAAAATATTAGATATTGTCAGATATGAGGAAATAGAAGAAGATTTCAACATGCAACATCAAACCCTGACTCTAAGCAACTCATCTATTTGCACATTTTAATTTCTACCCTCAGCCTTGTCTTTCTAGAAGTTTATTCTCATTGGCATCTAATGAGGAGTTGCTTTTATTCTTACACATGGCTTGGGTGAATTTAACTAACTTGAAATTGAGTTCAGAAATGAAAACATCTTCCATCCTCTCAGCCTTTTTTCTCTTTGTTATTCAATCACTAACAAGAGGTTTGGAGTATGAGTCTGCATATTTGAAGAGGTAGAAATCTGATTTCCATACCTGTATTTCTGTCTCAAAGGAAAAGAGCTGGAGTAATTGCTAAGCAGAAATGGTGGTCAAAGCCTCCTCAAGAGTCCAGGCTAGATGCAGATTAAGCCACCTCTTATATGAGGCCAAGGTTGTTAAAGAGCCAGTGGGAAATTTGCCAGATGTTCTCAACTGCAAATCTGCATGAAAACCTTGCTGTGTGCTGAGGTTGTTGGGGTCTGAAGGATAGCACCAGACCATAACCTTTATCAGAAGGTATGAGAAGGGAAAGGGGCCCCTCACCCAGGGCTCTGATTAAAGAATCCCAGCACAACTACCAGCTGCTCAAGGCCTTTCTCTCATCCCAGCTATGAACCTGTAATTTCCTAGGAATCTCACCACAAACCTACATTTACAGGAAAAAAGACATGTACCTATTGTGTGACTCTAGTGGCTCCTGATTTCAATCTATAAGACTATGATTGTATTCAAGGCATCTCTATGGCCACCTCACATGTCAAAAACAGAAGATGAAAAAAAATAGAGGGTTTCTTAGCAACCTTAAATTTTTTTTGGAATTTGTTCTGTTTTATTTATTTTTTTAATGTATATGGGTGTTTTGCCTGCATATATGTTTCTGTATCATGTGTGTATACAGTACCCATGGAGGCCAGAACAGGGCATTGAATCTCCTGGAACTAGAGTTACAGTCATTAGCTGCCTTGTGGGTTCTGAGAATCACACCCAAGTTCTCTGGGAGGACACTCAGTGCTCTAAACTGCATTTCTATAGCCCCAGCAATCTTTTTTGTAAGTAATGTTCTTATTTATTCACTGAAAATCTTGTATGCTTATACAATGGTCTTGATCACATACACATTCCCCTGCCTAAGTACCTCCCAGATCTCCTCCAACAAATTTCCCTCACAACTTCATTTCCTTATCTATCTATCTATCTATCTATCTATCTATCTATCTATCTATCTATAACCCACTGAGTCCAATTAGTGCTCTCATCTTGGCATGAGTATTGGGCCATCAACTGTGACTTTGCAGCCTACCAGTGGCCATCCATGAAAAGAAAAATGACTCTCACTTTCTCCAACATCTATAAATTGCCAATAGTAAGAGTGGAGTCTTAGTAGTCTCTCCTGACTCCATGATGGATTTTTAACTGGTACAGGTAACCACAGATGCTGTGAGTTAATTTGTGCAACAGCCATGCCATGTCCAGAAGATAGCACTTCATAGCTTTCCTCCCCATCCTCTTTCCATCTCGTCTTCCAATCTTCTACTTGAGACTTGGAGTTGGAAAAGGGGCAGGTTGATATGGTGTTCCTTCTATGACTGAACACTCATGGTTGCTTATTCTCAGCACTTTGAACAGCTAGGAGTTTCTGCCTTAACCAATACCTACTACAATGGAAAGCTTTTCTGAGCAAAGTTGAGAGCATTTTGGATCTGTAAATATAAACATAACTATATGGAAGGCAGTTTTCTGATATGACCACTTAGAAAAACCTTGATCCTCCCCTAGGGACTATGCTCTCCCTAGCTATGGACTTTGACCATTTTCTAGTACTAGAATGAATTCCCTCTTATGGAGCAGTCTTTCTATGATTGCATCTTGACCAGCAGGTCAGTATGTTGTGGAACAATCCTTTTCTATACTATGAATATGTATTATTCTCATTTATTAATAAAAAGCTGTCAGGACAGTAAGGGGCAGGGAAGTTAGGCAGGAAAGCCAAACTGAGAATGCTGGGAAGGAGTAGGACAGAGTCAGGAGTCACCAGCCAGATGCAGAGGAAGCAAAATGAGAATGCTGTACTGAGAAAAGTTCCAAGCCTCATGACTAAGCATACATAAGAATTATGGGTTAATTGAGGTGTAAGAGCTAGTTAGTAATAAGCCTGAGCCATCAGCTGGGTATTTATAATTAATATAAGCCTCTGAGTAGTATAATTAATATAACCCCCTTTGGAAGAGACTGCCAGGTATAATCAGGTATATGGGACAGAAAGCTCCACCTCCATTTACATCAGTATTGCAGCATGCAGGGTCCAATGCTGGATAAAACTGTTTCATTTTTTCTAACTCAGAAACTGGCATAGCACCTTCTAGAACTATGAAAAGTAGCCACAGTTTTCTGTTATTTTAGGAACCTTTTGATATGTAGGTTGAAAGCTGTGGGAGGGTCTTGTGCTGTTGTTCCCTTTGTGGGAGGGGGCAAGTAGGTGCAGAGTCAATGACACAGACTCTGGGAGAATGTTGAACCGACAAGTTCAGTTTATCCAGGAAGAGGCAAGCTTTATATATTCTTCACCCCATCCCAGTGGAAATTCTGATGGATATGCATCTATTGGTGTGGCATGGCTGCCTCTTATTGGTCCAGGTCATCTCAGATCATGTCTCAGCTGCTGTTGCTAAAGCCCTTAGGCAGACCCAGGTTGGCTCTCAGAAAGTATCTTATTACTAGTTTGGGCTGTCTGAACCTCAAGCCTGTTAGGGATGAGTCATCCCACAGATAGCCATAAAATGGTACATATGGCTAGTGCTAATACAGTGTTCTCACTCTCCTTTGAGGAATCCACACTTTGATGTATCTTACTTTCTTTAGACTACTGTTCTTTCTTTTAGTCCTTCTTGCTTATGCCTTTATTAAGATATCTTTAATAAAAATGCTGAACTCTACATTTCTGCATCAAAGCTGTGAACTCCAGTTTGGACTCAGTTGAGGTCCCTTACACTATAGGGAGCCTCCTCAGTCTGCTGAGGGTGACACCATGAATCTGTGTCTTTGTCTCCTTACCATTGACAGATGAATAATGCAGTTGGCTCCAAGAAATGCTAGAGCAACCGTCCTGGCAAATTGAAGAATAGATTCCCAGGGTTGAAGATGAGATACCCCACACTTTGAGGTGGTTAAGAACAGCAAGAATCTTTTCATATACTTACGATCCATTTGTGTGTCTTGTGTGTCCAAATGCCCCATTTTCCAATTAGATACTTGTGGTCTTACTACCCAATCTTTGGGAGTTGTTCATATATTCCAAATATAAGTGTTCTAGGTCAGGCTGTGTTGGGAACACTTTCCATAGCTTGAAGTGCTACCTTCCTATTGCTATTTTTCAAAGAGAAAAACTGTTAAATTTTGAGAGAGTTCAAGTTATTAATTTTGAAAAATACACATTTGAGAAACACAATTTGAAGAGCAGGCTCTTCAACAATGTGTGGGTAGTCTAAAAGAGTGCTGCAACTTGCACATGTCCCTGGCGAGTTAGGATGTTGGGAAGCTAATGATATTTTGAAGTAGGGATATGAGGAGGCAATTAGGATTAAATGAAATCATGGAAGTGGGGAAAAGAGGGGGCAATCTGAGGTAGCATGCTTGCTTTGCCTCTTCCTATGATGGTCTCTCTCATGTTACAATGAGACAAGGCCAGGGCCAAGCAGATGTTGATGCCATACTTGGATTTGCTAGTTCAGAACTGGGTCCAGAATAAATACCCATTCTTTATAAATGATCCAGTCTCAGGTATTCAGTTATAGCAACAGAAAATGGACAGAGACACTGAGTATTTCAAGAAGCAGAAAGCTATTAAGAAGAAGAAGAAAGCCAAGAAGCAATATGCGGGCAATACAAAATGTGCTAAATATTAGACAAACAACATTAATCTATTTTTTCTCTTTTCCATTTTAACAAGATAAGGAAACTAGGTACAAAAAGGAAAAGTGTGTACAAAAAGTTCAGTGTGGTGGTTTGAATAAGAATGCTCCCATAGACTCATTTGAATGTTTAGTCACCATGGAGTGGCACTATTTGAAATTGTCACTGGGGATGGGTTTTGAGGTTTCAAAAGCACATACCAGGCCCAGTGTCTCCCTCTCTGCCTGTGACTCTGATGTAGAACTCTCAGCTACTCCTCCAGCATCATGTCTGCAGGCCTGCTGCCATGTTGCCCACCATAATGACAATGGACTCGACCTCTGAAATTGTAAGCAAGCCTTCGGATAAATGCTTTCCTTCATACAAGTTGTGGTCATGGTATTTCTTCACAGCAATAGGACAGTTACTAAGGCACTCAGTTGTTTAATAATTAAATCACGGTCAAATGTGGATTATCTGATTCACAGGTACTGTTCAGTAAGATAGTTGTTCTCTCTCTCTCTCTCTCTCTCTCTCTCTCTCTGTGTGTGTGTGTGTTTCCAAAACCAGTTTCTCTTAGCAGATGTTAAAAATTTATGATGGAAAATTTCACACATGTGAAATAATCAAAGACTGTAGTGAAGTTGTGAGTCCTTATCACCTAGCATCAGTAACTGCCAACTCCTGCTGAATTTTATCTTCACCCACATCTCTACACCTTTTATTATTTTGAAGCAAATCCTAGACATTGTATTATTTCTTTCCTTAATATTTCAGTATATATCTCCAAAGATAAAAACTCTTAAAAGCTCATCCCAATAACATTATTACCCCATATAAAATTTGCATGAGTTCTTTAGTGTGAGCGGGTTTCAGGGGCACATGCTGACTCGTGTGTCAGTTCCCTACACCTGGCCATGACAACTCTGCTCAGAACAGTTGCAGTGCACTATTGATGGTGTGTACTAGGGTTGCCAGATAAAACAATGATTGGTCGATGAAATATGAATTAATTTTTGGTATGGTGATTTTCAAAATATTTTTTGGGACATATTTGTACAAAAATAAGTATTTGCTGTATATTAGTAATTCTAGTTTTAGTGGGTAACCCACATTTCTATTTGTCAGTAAGGATTAGTATTAACACTTCTAGAGAAGGAGATGTGCCTATAAAAAATGTAGATATACTAATGTGTGTGTGGTATAATGGACAATTAGGATGTGGAAATCTGGGTACTTTGCCCTTTTGTCCCATCCCCCACAATGCCTATGGAAGCCTTTATCTCCTAGTCACCTGAGAAAGCTGAGATTCATGTAGCAAATACAGCTATTGTTGCTGGAATGTTTGCCAGGTGTCATTCGTGTGTCCCTGTCACTCAATTTTCCTATTCCTCTCACCAGTTCCATGAGGCTGGGATTTTCACTGCAAGTAGTCTAAAGCTGGGTGAGTTGACATGACTTTCTTTTTCATACAGCTGTGCTAAAAGCAGAAGTCAGACCCACACACTTCATGAGCTGTGATGCTTTAGTTGTTTCTGAGGACCAGCTGTAGGTTTGCAGGAGTACACATATAAGGTTGTTTGCTAGAGTCAGGCTTTAATTCTCCTGAACTCTTGTATCTGAACTCTGTGATCCAGGAGCTACTGTATTTCCTAACTTGTTTAGCCTAGAATGAAGGCATTGTTCATCAGGAGCCAGTCCTGGTATGGGAAGGGAATCAGGAGAATAAGCTTAGTCCTGTTTCCTTGATTTGGTAGAGCTTAAACAAACTAGAGTCGAGGGTAACAAGTCAGAATTGGGAGTCTCAGAAAAAAATGGAAAAGTAGCAAGTCTTAGCTGCTATTCCTACACTGGGAAAAAGCACAGACATTGGAAGACTTATCTTATATCCACTCTCCATTTGCAGTTGTCAGGCTGGGAAACTTATCTGTGAGCATCACCTTCCGATTGTCAAGCACTGTTTGACAGAAGTACTTGAGACGTGGCCCTGACATTTTATAAGGAACATTTGAAAAGCCCTTGGAAGCACAGTGCTAAATTTGATAGGTACCATCATGACACCACCAACAATACATCATTAATACCACTACTGCCAATAGTACCACCATTAATTACCACTACCACCAAGCAATACCATCGTTTCCATCACCACCACTATATAATTACCACCACCACTATACAATACTATCATTACCACTACCACCACTGATAACAATATCATTATTACCACCACCATCAACAGCACCATACCAACAACACCATCATTACTACCATGACCACCCCCATTTATTATTATTATTACTAAGAAACTGAAAATATTGATCTAGCTTATCCCACATCCCTGTCTCTGTCTATTTTTACTTTCCCTATTTATTAAACACTTACTAATTTGTGTCAGGTCCTTGGTGAAAAGGAAAAGAAGAAACTCAGAGTCTATTGAGGCAAACCAAAACAACAAACTAGGTCATAAGTCTAGGGAGAGACTCAGGCTATTGGAATGCAGAGGAATAGTACTTCAAGCTTCCAGTGGTTCAAGCCACAGGAGAAATCTAGAGGTACAGGAGCAATATGGCTTCATGAATTTCCTCCATCAGACTGGAGATTGGTTTTCATTCAGTCTCCCCAGGAGTGTGCCTCTCTGTGTCTCTAAGTCCTGGTTGCTTTCATACCTGGGCAGCTCCTTCTGAAGAAACTTTGTGTTGACTTGAGAACTCCACTGGGAGAGAGGGCCTTAAAAATGTCTTTGTGGGCCTGCACGTGTATGTGTGTGTGTGTGTGTGTGTGTGTGTGTGTGTGTGTGTGTGTGTATTCATGTGTAAGTACCATGGCATGTGTCTAGAAGTCAGAGGACAACCTCATGTGTCTTTCTTTGTTTTTAACCTTGCTTGAGACAGTGTCTCTTGTTTGTTGCCTATAAATGCCGGGGAGCTGGCAAATGACCATCTAGGGCAGTGATTCTCAACCTTCCTAATGTTAGAACTCTTTAACACAGTTCTTCATGTGTATTACTGTTGGAGGCCAGCTCCCACTTTTTCTCAGGATACTCTAAAGGAGAAAGGAATAAGAAATATTTAGGTAGAAAGATAGTGTGGAGAAAAAAAACAGACAGAAACACAGGATAGTTTCAGGAAGGCCTAGATCAATATCCACCAGTCCCTTCTGTCTCTTCAAAGGGCTTTTTATAGGAATGCCAACAGGTGGGGAAAAAGACCTCCATGCTGTGAGATGTCTTTCTGTATGCTGTGAATATGTATTGCTCTGATTGGTTGATAAATAAAGCTGCATTGGCCTATGTCAAGGCAGCTTAGAGGCAGGTGGAAATCCAAGAAGATAGGGAGAGAAAGGAGAGGCAGAGAGAAACTAGCCTGCCAGCCAAGGAACAATATGCCAGTAGACTGGTAAGCCATGGAACATGTGGCAAAACATGGATTAATATAAGTGGGTTAATTTAAGTTATAAGAGCTACCTATCAAGAAGCCTGCCATACCCCATGCAATTGGTAATTAATATAAAGCCTCTGAATAATTATTTTATAAGTGGCTGTGGGACCATGGGCCAGGTAGGACTAGAGAAAAACTTCTGACTAACTACCCAGCCCAGCCAAATGCAGACCCTTTCAAATACCTGGTAACCACTCATATAGTCAAGCCATCTCTTAATGCAGCCCTGCTGAGTAAAGCAAGCTCAGATCTCACTAGGAAACCTCTGTGGGCCCCCACACGTTGCTTCATCATAACTGTAATTTTGCTACTGTTATGAATTGTAGTATAAATATGCAGGATATCTGATATGTAACTTCCAAATAGATCAAGATCTACAGGTTGAGAACTGCTGCTGATCTAGTGAGTCTCCTGTCTCTGTTACCTATTTTGCTGTAAGAATGCTGGGATTATAAATTTGTGCTACTATGTCTAGCTTTACATGTACTCTGGAATTCATTCTTTGATCCTTATGATTGTGCATGAAGCACTTACAGCATCTGAGACATCTCCCAAGCCTGAGAAAGTCTTTATGTAACAGTAAAGCTACATAATCAGCACTGATTCTTTGACCTGGATTTGAAGCAAATCTACCCCTGAACATATCCCTGTGATTTTATTTTTTTATTATATTTGTATTTTAATTTTATACATCAGCCATGGGTTCCCCTGTCCTCCCCCTCTCGCCCCTGCCCTCACCTTCCCCCCATCCCCTCCCCTCCAGGACCAAGACACCCCTGGGGACTCATTTAAACCTGGTGGATTCAGTACAGGCAGGTCCAGTCCCCTCCTTCCAGGTTGAGCAAAGTGTCCCTGTGTAAGCCCAAGGTTCCAAACAGCCAGCTCATGCACTAAGGACCGGTCCTGGTCCCACAGCCTGAGTGCCTCCCAAACAGTTCAAGCTATTCAATTGTCTCACTTATCCAGAGGGCCTGATCCAGCTGGGGGCTCCACAGCCTTTGGTTCATCATTCATGTGCTTCCATTCATTTGGCTATTTGTCCCTGTGCCTCTCCAATCTTGTTCTCAACAATTCATGCTCTTACAGTCCCTCCTCTTTTTCGACAATTGGACTCCTGGAGCTCAACCTGAGTGAGGTAACACAGACTCAGAAGGACAAACATGGTATGTACTCACTCATAGGAGGATACTAGATGTAAAACAAAGATCACTAGACTGCTACACAACTCCAGGGAGGCTACCTAGAAAATGGGACCCTAGGAAAGACACAGGGATTGCCCAATGACAGAGAAATGGATGAGATCTACAGAAACAACCTGGACAACAGTGGGAGTAATGAAGGGCAAGGTTTGAGGGAAAGAAAGCTTAGGGGAGCAGGAGATCCCAGCTGGATCAAGAACAGAAAGGGAGAACAAGGAATAACAGACCATAATAAATGATGACCACATGAGAACAGGAATAGGCAGAGTGCTGGAGAGGTCCCCAGAAATCCACAATGATACATCCTCTGTAGACTGCTGGCAATGGTCAAGAGAAACCCTGATCTGACTTAGTCTGGTGATCAGATGGCCAAACACCCTAACAGTTGTGCTGGAACTCTCATTCAATAACTGATGGAAGTAGATGCAGAGATCCTCAGCCAGGTCCCTGTGATTTTGAGTTAAGCACTCTTTCAAGTGGCATGGTAAGTCCAATATGGTGGTTTGAGCAAGAATGGCTCTTATATGTTCATATATTTGAATGTTTAGTCATCAAGAAGTGGCACTATTTGAAAAAGATTAGGAGATATGGCCTTGTTTGAGGAGGTATGTCACCCTGGGTGGGCTTTGAGGTTTCAAAAGTCCATGCCAGGCCCAGTACCTTTCTCTTTCTGCTGCTTGAGGATCCAGATATAAAACTCTCAGCTACTTCTCGAGAACTGTGTCTGCTTGCATGCCACCATGCTCCCTGCTATGATGATAATAAACTAAACCTCTGAAACTGTAAGCAAGCCCCAATTAAATGATTTCTTTCATAAGAATTGTCACAGTCATGGTGTCTCTTCACAGCAATAAAACACTGCCCAAGACAGAAGTTGCTAGCGCAAATGGGCTGTTGCTGTGACAGGCCTGACCGTGCTTCTTGTTAGTAGAATGTGGACTTTGGGTATTTGGATTAGGAAAACCATTGAACACTTTAAGCAGGGCTTAATGGGCCATACTTGTAGGAGCATGGAAGACAGGGGTGATGAGAGCAATGTAGATTATGAAGGCTCAACTCAGAATGTTTTAGAGGAGAAAAATATTAGCATGTGGTCTAGAGACTGTTCTTATGATATTTTATTGAAGATGCAGCTGATTTTGTGTCCTTGTCACAGTAATCTGCTTATGGCTAAACTAAAGAGTTTGGGATCAACAGTGTTGGCAGAGGAGATTCAAAACAACCTAGTATTGACTGTTGCATGGTTATTATTGGCCCCTATTATAAAAATCTATAATGACAAGGAGCCAGCTGAGCAAAGAAAAACACAAATTGTCCATGTTTTGGACAAAGCAGCACCATGAGCTATAATGGAGCTGAATCTATGCTCAAGGATATGGTGATATTTTATTTGTACTAAAATGTGATTTTATTTGTATGTTAATAAATAAAGTTGCCTGGGCATCAGAGCTAATAGCAAGCCATAGCAGAAGCTGGACAGTGGTACTGCATACCTTTAATCCCAGCACTTGGGAGGCAGAGCTAGGTGGATCTCTGGTGTTCAAGGACACAGCCAGCATGGAGACACATGCCTTTAATCTCAATATCAACCATAGAAGACCTGGAGGTCTGTACAGACAGGCAGTGACAAGGAGGTCAAGTGGTTGGGTTTACAACCAATGAGGAGGCAGAACAGAAAGTCAATAAAAAGACAGACACACAGGAAGCAGGTCTCTTTCTGAGGGGAACGACAACAGCAGCAGCTAAGATTAAGAAAGTTGGTTTTAAGTCTCAGCTCTCAGCTACTGCTCTGACCTCTTGGGCTTTTAACTCTGCAATTGACTCTGTGTTTCTTATTTAATAAAACTGTTCATCTACATTTTTAGGTATTTATTGCTTGTATATATGGTATATAGTTATTGTACTTTTGTATATAGTTTTTCTTTTATTAGTTATAACTTTTTCCTTTTTGGTTTATTGATACAAGTGTAAACTTTATTTTGTTATACTGTATATATATATATTTCTACTCTCATTTGAGGTATTATGTTTATGTAACTCATTTAGATTGTAATGGATAATTAAGAAATACAGATTAATAATTACTCTTCTATAATAGTCAAACTTATAGTCATGTTAAGTTTTCTAGGTACACATAGATGTATTTCAGAAAGACAGATAATCTTCAAACACTTCAAAGACTTACAGAATATGGTATTTAAAATATTTTTAGAAGTTTAGACTTTCTGGACAGTGAGACATGTCCGCTCCTGATAGCACCAATTTAATTCAGAGAGGAGGATGGGCATCAAAGACACTCTAAATGGAGTTTATCTTCACCTTGGCAAAAATAGCCATTTGGACAAGAAACTTTCTTGCCTGGACTGCTTGATTGACTGGACATGCAGGACCTATAGGAAGGTGACCACTGAACTTTGCTTGGCAAAATGGTCCTTCATGTTCCTGCTTTGGAGAGGAAACTGACAGACATTCTACAAGACACAGAGAGAAGTGACTGAGAGACTCTAGTCCTATGGGCTGAAGACAGATGCCCCAACTTTACAAAAGAACTTTGGATGACTGTCCAGGCTGCCAGCTGTCTCTGTCTACTGTAGCAAGACTCTCAAAAGTTGCTTGTGTCCTTCTCCCGGTTCTCAGGTAATATTATATCCTTCTGAGGTCTTTGATGTAGTTGAAGACTATATAATTATAATTCCCTTAGTTATGATAAAAGATAAGTTAGATATGAAACCTTAGACTCTCAAATATAAGATAGATATGATAATTTCCTTAATGTTGCCAAATACAAATAGACTAGTTATTATAAATAGACTAGATATTGTAACTGTAGTTCTTGCTTGTTAATTGTTTTGTTATCTGTAGTTTTACTATGTGAAAGTTAAAACTTTCCTTTTTGAAAAAAAAGAAAAGGGGAAGTGCTGTGGATATCACTCTGTATAAAAATTCTGATTTGTCAGTAGCCAGGCAGGAAGTATAGGCAAGACAAACAGAGAGGAGAATTCTGGGAAGGCTGCGGTGGAGATGCTGCCAGCCACTGCCATGATGAGCAACATGTAAAGATACCAGTAAGCCAGAACCCATGTGGCAACTTATAGATTAATAGAAATGGGTTGATTTAAGTTATAAGCAAGAAGCCTGAGCCATTAGGCAAAATGGTTTAAATAATATAAGCGTCTGAGTGATTATTTTATAATTGGACTGTTGGAGTGCTGGGGCTTGGCGGGACTGGAGGAAAACTCTAGCTACACAAGGAAATGAAAACATTAAAGAAAAGCTTAAGCAGTGAAGGAAACCATCAATCACATAAAGCTGATGCAGATATAAGTGACAGAAGGGGCCAAGTTTCAGCCCCAGAAAGCAACAGAATTTAGCAGCTTTAGCCACATAGTTCTGGCTTTAGAGTCAAGGATAGATGACAGGAGTTATGGAATCTCGCTCTGTGACTAAGGAAAGCCACTGAGGCCAGATGTGTGTCAGGGGTGTCCTTGTATAGAGGCCTAGAGGGGCCAAGGTTGAAGCCTGGATTGCCTTGGAGACCTCAAGATGCTGGAGAGGCCAAAGCTTTGGGATACCTGCAGAGAACAGCTGCTAACAGGGAGCCGAAGCAGCCCGAGAGAGAGAGAAGTGTGCTGCAGACAAGGAAGCTGAAAGGAGCTGGGCATCTGAAGAGCCTTTGACATCAGACTCGAGGTGACGTTTGGAGTCTGCTCAGCTGGTTTTCAATCTTGCTTTGTCTGGTCTAGTATTTCCTCACTATGCTTTCTTTCTGTGGAGGCCCTCTTTTCCTCTCGGCCTGTTGGCCATGGGGCTGAAAAGAGAAAGAGGCAGGTGGTGCAGCAGAAAGCTTTGTACACATCCCATGAGCATGGGCAGAGGGAGCCTCCAGGAGGCAGACTTTGGTGAATCAGCTCAATTTTACTTCACAGTGTAAGGAATACACAGGATTGGGGTGCCTGGAACAAGCCCTAATTTGCTTTAAGTAGCACACTCTTGTCATAGGCTGAGTCTGTGGCAGTGGGTCCTGCAGCAGAGCTGCTAGCACAAGTTTTCTCAGCAGCAATCTGTGCCAAAGGTCAGACTAGAGATTAATCAGCCGGGCGGTGGTGGCGCACACCTTTAATCCCAGCACTCGGAGGCAGAGCCAGGCGGATCTCTATGGGTTCGAGGCCAGCCTGGTCTACAGAGCGAGTTCCAGGAAAGGTGCAAAGCTACACAGGGAAACCCTGTCTCAAAAAACCAAAAAGAAAAAAAAAACCAAAAACCAAAAAGAAAAAAAAAAAACCAAACCAAACCAAACCAAAACAAAACAAAACAAAAAAAGTCAGTCAGGCATCTGGTTCAGAGACAGCTTTCAGATAAGGTCCTCCAGGCCCAGGGACATTCTCCAGATAAGGGCAGGTACAGAGCAGGAAGCTTTGCTGGAGGGAGGGAGATCCATGTTGCCAAGCTATTGAAATAAGCTTCCAGGCTATGGCAGACCTCTAAGTAGCCAGCAATGAATTCCAACATCTTTTCTCCCATTTGGAATGGTAATTATATTCTGTGCCACTGTATGTGATCTGCTTTTTTATTTTAATTTTACCAAGGTTTACAGTTAACATAATTCTACGAGTCTCAGAAGAGACTTTGAACTTTGAACTTTTAAACAGTGGTGGGACTGTGATAGACTGTGGGGACTTTTGAAGTTGGACTGAATGCATTTTTGCATTATGATATGGCTACAAGCCTATGAGGGCCAAGTTGTGGAATGTGTGGTTTGAATAAGAATGGCCTCCATAGGCTCATACATTTGAATGCTTAGTCATTAGAGAACGGCTCTATTTTAAAAGGATTGGGAGATGTGGCCTTGTTGGAAGATGTGTGTCACTTGGG
Organism: Onychomys torridus; assembly: GCF_903995425.1. Lineage (NCBI taxonomy): Eukaryota > Metazoa > Chordata > Mammalia > Rodentia > Cricetidae > Onychomys > Onychomys torridus. The sequence goes on from NC_050451.1 coordinate 21,912,596, forward strand.
GTGGTCTTTCAGATTCCAAAAGCACAAGTCACGCTTAGTGTCTCTTTCTTTCTGATGTCTGTGGATTCAAATGTAGAACTTTCAGCTACATTTCCAGCACCATGTCTACCCTCATCTGTCCATGTTCCCTGCTATGATGATAAACTGAAACTATAAACAAGTCAAATAAATGCTTTCTTTTTTATAAGAGTTGCCATTGCCTATGTCTTTTTACCTCAATAGGACACTGACCAAGATAACCACCCAAATGCAAATGGACCACCTAGTCTACTTCAAAAGGAAACAGGCATGACTACAGGAAGGGGAACTAAACACTAGGTAAGGCAAACAGATGTGTATTCTCAGGACAATGGAAGGGAGCCAAATAAGAAGCTTCTAAAATGAGGATTACAGTTAAAATAAGAATGGGTTAAGCTATGAATGTTATTATATAATAATTATTATTATTTTAGAACAAACAAAAAGGAAAGAAGTAATGCATGCTAGAAGAAGTCTAGAGACAGGGAGATGAAATGATGCAGTAATATTTTCAGATAATTTTTTTTTTAATGCCGTTACTTACATTGTTTCTCTCAGCCTTTCTTGGTCCATTTAGGTAGGAGAGTAGACTCCAGTTTCCTCACTGAAGATGCTAACATGCATGGCTACTTTAGAAGTGGAACCAAGAGCTTTCCACTACTGCCAGCTGCATAGTATTCATCACTAGTTGCTGCTTCTCTTTCACTGTGAGCACTTTGAAAATGATCTCTTTGTTGTGTGTTCACAGTCAGCCTATTTTCAGGTGTGGACTGTGCCATATGGAGCCCTTTACTTGTACAACTCATACAGTTGGGGGTAAAGTGTGGTGGGTTTGAGTTCCTCAAAACCAGATGTGTTTTGGGCAGAATCCCACCTCATCTTCCCCAAGCATGCTGAAAGGGAATGTCATAACATTTACACGAATCTCTCAGCATGTGGGCCAAGAGTAAGTTAGAAAAAGAAATCCAATCTATCCCCTTCATGGCCTGTAACACAAAGGAGGCTTCCACAGAAAGCATTATTTTACCTGCCCCATTCCATCCTCCTAATGGTGTTTACCTTGCAACACACTTCTCATTTCTTCTCCTTTGCAGCTGCATCCTCTTGTTGGCACCCTCACTTGTGCCAAGAGTACAACCAGTTCAAATATACAAACTTTATTGGAAGAATATGACTCCATGAATTATCCTCAGAAATGAAATGTTCAATACCTAGCTATAGAACTAAATATCATCTTGAGAAATATCACTAGAGGCTGAATAAATGAGTCTGCACTAGTATATCCATGCTCTGTACAATGATGGTTTGGTGTGTGACAGCATGCACAATGGTAGACATATGTAGATGGTTATACCATCTAGACAGGTATAGTCTATGACTATTGTACAAAGACAAACTCACTTAACTGCTGTGGAATAATACTTCTGTTTACTGTGTGAATATATATCACTATGACTGGTTTAATAAACAAACTGACTGGCCAATAGCTGAACAGAATAAATTCAGCCTGGAAAGTCAAACTGAGAATGATGGGATGAGGAAGGGTGGAGTCAGAGGAGTTACAGATACAAGAGAAGCAAGATGGGTACAACGTACTGAGAAAAGACATCAAGCCACATGGCCAAGTATAGATAAGAAATATGGGTTACTTAAATGTAAGAGTTAGTTAGTAACAAGTCTGAGCTATTGGCTGAGCATTTACAATTAATGTAAGCCTCAAAGTATTTATTTGGGAGCTGCTGGTGGGACAGAAACTTCCACCTACAAACAACAAGTCAGGGGTGAAGGACTTCACCTTTAGGATATATCAGCATAGTTAAGCAAAGTGTATGTGTATGTGTGATTTAGAAAGTCAAAGTTGAGCTTTCTGATAGCAACAAAAAGGCCACAGGTTCCATCTGTCCATATTTCCTCTTATTAATTATATATTCATTGCCTTCCCCTCCTGTTATCTGTAAAGGTATTGGATTAATCCAACCAAAAGCTGTAAGTTCAGGCTGTGAATTGATGTCAGTCTTCCAGCACACAAAGAGAGAGGAAGTCTAGAGATAAACCAAGAGCAAGTACAATGCCTTCTCCCATTCCCAGTATTCACTTTAAGTCTCTGCAATGACAGTCATTAGCCAAGGCCAGTGTAAATGTATATCTTCCAGATTCTGTGTTATCCCATTTTTATGCCCTTCACCACTTTCAGCAAGAGTTATTTTTTATTTTGCTGTGGATATCGCTCTGTGTAAATAAAGTTCTGATTGGCCAGTAGCCAGGCAGGAACTATAGGTGGGACAAGAGAGAAGAGAATTCTGGGAAGTAGAAGACTGGAGAGGACACCGCCAGCCGCCTCCATGAGAAGCAATGTGTAAAGACACTGGTAAGCCACAAGCCATGTGGCAAAGTATAGACTAACAGAAATGGGTTAATTTAAGATAGGAAAGGTAGATAACAAGCAGCCTGCCACGGCCATACAGTTTGTAAACAATGTAAGTTTCTGTGTGCTTTCTTGGTTGGGTCTGAGCGACTGTGGGACTGGCGGGTAAGAGAGATTTGTCCTGACTGGGCCAGGCAGGAAAACTCTAGCTACACATTCTTGTGTGTGCTGAGTTTTTTTTCTCAACTCTTTTTCACTTCTCATTTTATACCTTACTCTGATATAGTCACTCCAGGCTCCTAGAGCAGAGTTCTGGGGACTAGACAACTTCTGATTTGCTTCTCACAGATTAGGAGGCCACACACTCTAAGGCCCATGTGATGGCAGCTGTTGTAGCTAGTGAAGACCTTATTCTTGGTTTTTAGACACCTTCCTGTCGGGTCTTATCTTCATGCTTTGAGAGAAAATTCATCCCTCCTTGTTCCTTTTTAAAAAGGCACCAAAGCTTTGATAAGTAGTCCACCCTCATGACCTAAGATACCCAGCCATCTTAATGACGCAGGGGGTTAAGGTTAGGATTTGAAAGGATTTGAAAGGATATGAATATTCGGTTCACTCCTCCTCTTCTATAATTTATATTTAGGTTGATTTTCCTAAAGGCAGGCCCTATATTACAATTTGTTTTTGAAGATGATCTGATGAGGAAGAGTTCCCACATGAGGATGTATGGAAGACATATGAGAGAAAGGAGCAGACTGAGGTGTGACTCAAGGCTGTAGAGGAGCTCTAAGGTCAATGTGCATCTGGCCTCAGAGTTGGCCCACAGGGGAAAGGGGCAGATGAAAATGGACTCCCGGACAAGTCAGTGGTGAAGGACTTCAGCTTTTGGATTTGTTCAAATCCAGTTCTACAGGCTTTGGCAGCATGTAGTCAGGGGTCAACAAAGCAATGTAGGTGCTAACTATTGAGTGCAGATGCTAATTGCAGTCTGAAGTGAACAAAAGTAGTAAAGGGGTTGAAAGGAGGATATCACAGCCCCTGTAGATCTTTTATTATACACACCTTTCCTTCTTCACTACTAGCTTCTCAAGGATGAAGACTGGATTCCTTGTTTTAAACATGCATATATCTTCTGACACCAGGGTTGGCTTTGTGGGAGTGTGGAGTGTGTCTTGCTTATAAATTGGAAGACCCTGATGCTTTAGGACTACTATCACCATTGTAAATTTATTGTACAAAAACCCCTACATTTTAGGTTTGCATCAAACCCAATAAATTATGTAGTTGGTCTCCTCTAGCATAGGTTCTGGCACAAAGCATGCATTTGGTTTATTTTTATTGAATGAAGAAATTAATACCTGAGATTTACTAGGGTGTTCATAAACATATGGTAAATGACTGTGTACTGGAGGAACTGCTCTTCTTGGGTATCAGCACTTGAGAAGAAAGAAGTTGGAATTAGAGACTGCTCTCTAGTTTACTATCCACCCTCTACAGCCTAGCCATCTCTCTGGCATTCTCATGAGGAATATGTAGAATCTGTCTATTTCAATGATTTGTTTATTTTTCTTTTTACATGACATGCAAATTTCTTGGCACCAGATAGTACCATTTTTATTTTCCCCACCAAATGATTAAATTTACTTTCAGAAGATTTTCTTTGGGGAAAATTAGATGAACAGGTTGGTGCTCAGAGCTGGCTCTGATGTGGCTCTGATGGGCTATGTATATCAATATATAAGACATTTGTCGGGGATCTACTTAGGGAGGAGGCAATGATGGCTTCGCTAAGGACAATAAAGTTGACCTTTCTATTAAAGCTACCATAGACATGTCTTAGAATCTTAGAGATTGGTGGAGCTGTAGGTATGTCCTAGACCAGAGGACACAAAAATATAGCTTGTATGAAAATATAGAATGTCTATGGTGATATCTTATTTGTTCTCTAATAAATAAAGCTTGCCTGAAAATCAGAAGGAGAGCTGGCCACTAGTTAACCATAAAGGTCTGGAGGTCTGTACAGACAGATAGGAAGTGGTAGAGCTGGGCGGAGAGAAAAAGTGATAAGGCCGGTGGAGAGAGGAACTCACTCTCTTTTGGTGGAGGATTTCATAGCAGTAAGAACTAGTGGCTTGCTGCTGTGCCTCTCTGACCTTTCAGCTTTTACCCTAATATCTGGCTCTGGGTTTTTCATTAATAAGACTGTTTAGCAATTTGTGTTACAAATGTCATCTGATTCAAATAAATCCTTACTAGGACACAGTGGTCCTTTGAGAATTGTCTGCAGATGTTTTGGGAATATGCCAAGAGAGTGGAAAAGTTGTGACAAGGACTACATGGCCTTATATACGCCAAAAATATTTAGTATCTGGTTCCTTATAGTTTGTTAAGCAACGACTGTAATGAGAAACTCCAGCAGTTTGTCATGAAACACCCTTAGTCCTTCAGGCTGCTCTGTGTGAACAGGATTCTCTGGTCAGTGCATTTCAAACGCATTCTGTCTTACCTGCCCTCTGGAACTTCACTCACTTGTTACACCACTGTGGGAGTCACTGTCCACAGCCCATCAATGACCACTGCAGGTTCTGCATGTTATACATTGTTGTGGTTTTTGTACAAGGTGCTCAGCCCATTCTTTGTCTTTGTTTCTTCCTCTCCTAGCAGGTTCCTGCAGTGGCCTGCAGGAACGTCAGGAACACCCAAGAGCCTTTCGAAGAGGTGCCAGCCAGTGACTCAGAGTAATTTTGAGAAGAGCCAAGGCTCTTTCTGGTTGACTGGGAACTCCCAATTGCGGTGGATACTGCCTCCTGGGGGCTAAGCTGGGACTGAGCGCCAGGTTCCCAAAGGTGTTGTCCGACTCCACTTCCCACAGGAGGATGACTGTACTCTGCCTCTGGAATAAACTGGTTTTTAATTAGAATTAGATACTAATTTAAGAGACTGTGAAGTCCTGTAATAAACAAATATTTTTTCTTACTTGGCACTTAAAGCTCTTTCAGATCTGGTCTGTGTTCTGCTTCCCAGATTAATTTCTCATATCTCCCCAGTATCTTTTCTTTACACTATGTTGATGTCATATTAAACTCCTTTTCTCAGTATATGGAACCTGCCAGGCTTTCAATGATGCCATTATTTAGTTTTGTTGCCTTGTTTACTCCTACCCATTTTTTGGATCATAGACAAAATGCTACATCATCTGGATAAATGGGAAAGAAAAAAGAACACCTGAAAGCCAGGCCAAGCAAGGTATGTGCTGTTCCCACCACAGAAATTCTTTTTTCATATGCTTTTTAGGTAGCGATAGGTTTCATTATGACATAATGAAACACACGTCATTACTCTTCATTCTTATGGATTCCCCCTTTCCTACTGCTCTACCCCATCCTCAGCCGCTCCCCTTGCTGGTTCCCTTCCTCCTACCCCTGAACATCTTCCTTTTTCCTTTAGGGTCACATGTAGTCTATCAAAATGTATTTATTAACTTTGAGAATTTCATATGTAAATTCAATGTAGTTGGTTATCTTTCTCTTCTTTCCTCTCCCCAGCTTCTCTATTCACTATAGCCACAACAATCTTGTGTCTCCTTAGGTTCTTATTTTTAAAAACCTGCTGAGTCCAATTCTTCCCATGTATTCATAGATATGGGTTTATCTTTGGGAGCATGGTTGACCTATCAGGGGCCACACCCTCAAAGGAAACAGACTCTGCCTCCTCCAGAAGCCATCAAACATTAATAGCTCCTCATCTATGGGTGGAACAAGTACTTCCCCCATGTGTTATAGTATTAACCGGATTGATCTTGTGCAGATATTATGTAGGCAACCACAGATGCCATGACTCCATGAGTATAACAGTCCTATCATGTCACTTGTTTTGCTCCAGTCCTCTTCAGACCTTTGGTTTGTACATTCTTTCACCTCCTTTTCTATGATGGTCCTAAAGTACTCCACAGAAACTTATTCTTTCCACTTCGGTTAGTTAGGAGTCTCTATATCAACTGATGTCCACAATGGTACTTTACTGATGAGATCAGAGATCTGCAATAATCTGTGGATGTGGAGTTAGAGGGCAGTTTGACACTGTGTCCATTTGGTATAATAGAGTAGTAGGTTCACCACTGGAGCCTACAAACTCTCCAGATATAGGGTCTTAGCCAAATTTCAGGCATGCATTTAATCCTGTAGTGCAGCCCTAAAGTCCAATAATAAAGTGGTTGGTTACCCTCATAGCTTTCCTGCCATTATTGCACTCATGTGCATATCTTGCTATGCTTGTTATTGTTATAACTCACATTGTTCACTGTTGAATAAGATTGCTGATAATGTTTCTCTCTCAGCACCCTACATAGCACCTTCAGTTTCTGTTAAAGCTATTTAACAAGAAGGGAGTTTCCAACTCAACACAAATTTCTACACGTTCTTTACCCAAAATGTGATGTATTCAGCAATAGGATCTTAACATATATTTCAGGAGGGCAAACAAAGGTATTTTCTTAGAATAGCCCATATTGTTTTAGGAGTCTCCAGGACATGCATGACGGACAATTTGAGGAGAAATATCTAACTTTGGGCATGGCTTTTTGGAGGAGCATTATCCTTTGTGTAGTGTAACTCCAATTCATTTATTCTTGTAAAATAGGTTTTCATATGGCTTTTTTACTTTTCTTTACAGCAAAATAAAATTCCATCTTCTATATGTATAACATTGTGATTATCTACTTCTCAGCTGATGGATATCTTCTTTTCTTCCCCTAATAGTCTCTGTATTAGTTACTTTTCTGTTGCTGTGATAAAATATCTGAGCAAATGTTAACTTAGGGAATAAAGGCTTTATTTTAGCTCACAGCTCTGGGGAATAGAGTTTGTCATTTGGGGAAGGTATGGCAACAGTTGGGGACTATATAGTGGCAGGAACAAGAAGCTGGACGGGCAGTGGTGGTGTACGCCTTTAATCCCAGCACTCGGGAGGCAGAGTCAGGTGGATCTCTGTGAGTTCGAGGCCAGCCTGGGCTACCAAGTGAGTCCTAGGGAAGGCGCAAAGCTACACATAGAAACCCTGTCTCGAAAACCAAAAAAAAAAAAAGACAAAAAAAACCAAAAAAACAAAACACATATTGAACAGAAAAAATAAACAAAACAAAATTTTAGGTTGGGGATTTAGCTCAGTGGTAGAGCGCTCCCCTAGCAAGCACAAGGCCCTGGGTTTGATCTACAGCTCAAAAAAAAAAAAAAAAAAAAGCTGGGTAATCACATTTTCATCCACACACAGGAAACAGAGAGGACAGGCAAATGGGATGAGGCTGCAAACTCTCAAAGCCTGACCCCAGTGACACTCTTCCTCCAGCAAGAGTCTACTGCTAAAAGGTGCTACAACCTACCCACATAGTGCACCAGCTCAGGGTCATGTGCTCAAACACTGACCCAATGGGAGACATTTATTATTTAGACCACAAGAGTCCCCTTTCTTATTTCATGAACTACTGTGCGTGCGCGCGCGTGCGCGCGCGCACACACACACACACACACACACACACACACACACACACAGAGATATCTAAATCTATGTTCTGTATCTAGATTCAGTATGAAAGAAAATATGATACTTCATATTCATTTCCTTTCATTTTTTTCAAGGCTGAATAAAAATCCATTTTGTATATGTACCACATTTTCTTAACACATTTGTCTGCTAATGGACATCTAGGTTGGTTCCACATTTTAGCTGTTATGAATAGAGCAGCAATGAACATGGACTGTGTCTCTCCTCACTGCACTTCTTCAATGACATAATTTCCAGTGTGTATCTAGTCTGCTCTTAATCATCAAAGATATCTGTTGGCCACACAGCTGCAAGGTTCTGTGCTTCATGAGGTCTTTGTTTGGGGGTACAGGTACCACACAGTTTCTGTACGAGGTCCTTGGCCAAACTGAAGTCAGTTTCCTTCAGTCTTGTCCTCTGTCAAGCTTTACGCTGGACTGTAAAGGCCACATTATTCATTCTTCCTCCTTCTCCAACGTACATAACTAGTTTCTCTTAGTAATTTTCCATGCAGTCTCTCACCTTGCCTATTATTTGGAAATTTTCACTTGTTTCAACTCTATTTAGAATTGGGCTGAATATCTTGTGAGTGTTACAATAGTTGTGAGCAAATCCTTTCTTGCCGACTGAATTTGAGATTGAGCTTAGCCCCACAACGCAAACTGTTCTTTACCACAGTAAATAAGACAAAACTCTGTCTTGCCTATTTTATCAGGTGTTTAGTATGAATCCTGTTTCATCAGGGGCCTTTTCCTTCAATCTAATCACAAATAAGCCTGTGAGGGATGAAGATTCTTGAGTGGATGGAAGCTACACATCTCATCCCTCACCTGGTAGTCAATCTCACTGCAATAAGTCTAAAGAAGAGATCATTGACAAATGCACATTTTATAACTAATTCCTTTGCACTCACCTTCAAACCCATTAGGCCTTCCTGCCCACCCATCTATCACCGGGAAGTCAGCCATCCTGCCCTCTGGACTCCTGTTCCTGCTTCCGCACACTGGCTCTTCCTTCTTGGAAGAGATGGTTGTCCTGTCTTCTCTGTTTCATGGTCCCAGATTTCATATCTCCCAAAGGACTCCAAGGAGTACCTGGAATTTCCACTAAGCAGATTTTTCTAGATGTCAGGAGTCCTTTTTGAATTTATATGATGTGAAAATACTGTTTGCTGTGCTAGATGTCAGTGGAAGAGTTTTCTCAGTTTGGTCTTCTATCTAAAACAGACTGTCATCAAGGATTTGGGTGTAGAAGGTTTATTAGAAGGCAATACTAGAAACCACAAGTTGAAGAAGATGGGGAATTGAATCAAGGAAAGCAGAAAGAGCAGTCCTGATATCTCAGTGAGCAGGCTGTTGTCATGGACACCTGGGAGATCAGTCTCACTGGAGATTTTCTGAGAAGCTATGAGGGTCTTACCTCATAATTATAAGGTATGGAGGCAAGAAGAATTACCAGTTGACGCCGTGATCCATGGAAAGCAGTCCTGGAGAATTCACACTTCTTTCACCCCTGCTGTAGAGTGAACTTCTTGGGTTCCAGAGAACAACAGGTGTCCGCATTTGAAGTAAGTTGTTAATGTGCTAAAAATAACCTACTGTGGTTTCATGTCACTTCAAGTGTGCTGAGAAGATACAGTATGGGCATTAACACCATTTCATAACCCAGTGACATTCAAAATATCTGACAACTTGGATGGCACAGATACAGATTAATCCAAATAGGTATTAACTGTTAACATATGGTATAGACATGCAAAGGAATATAAGATAACAAACTAAGAACACACAGGAGAATCAGAATCTCAGTCCTCATGCTGGGATTCTCCAAGAAAAATATCATTTCTAAGTTTACAAACTATGTCATAGCTTTTGAATCATATCCGAATCATCTCTGAACAGTTAGAGATCTGAGAAAACACCACCATCAAGTCGGTTTTATGTGTGACCTTGGGGCAAAGGCAAAGTCAGCTGCTTCTCCAAGACTCATTGCTTGTCTTCAGTTGAACTTCAAAGGAGTTCCAAGGACTAAGAAATCCCAGTTCGTTCCTGGATGATGACTCTGAAGATTAGAAATGACTTCTAGTTTTTAACCTCTTTCCACTGGGATTTCAGTGAAAAGATGAGTGGAGAAAAATGTAGAAAAGACCATTCTTGAGTGATGAGCTCTGTTACTATGCAACTTAATGTCTTTATCACCACCACTCACGTTTCTGGAGGAGGAATCAAACTTACTTTGAAGAACAAAGTATTGGAGAAATCAAAGATCCTTAAGAAATCCTCTGGATCTTCCTTTTGCACTTTTAATTTCATTATTGATTTTCACTAAGCCCTTCAAAGTCCTGCTGTGTACCTACAGCTTTCTTTTCCTCAATGAGAGACTTGGATACAGTACTTAGTTTCAGGCATTTACAGACTATTAAATATATAGCAGCCTTACATCCAAGCAAGCACCCATTTTGCTCCTGATGGTGGAAGGTCAAGAGAACAACCTGTCCTGACAGTGAGTTGCAGATATGTCTGATATCATGTGTACCTTTGAGGCAAAAGACCAAAAAACAGGACTGAGCAGCACATGAGGTGTCTTAGGCTAAACACAGATCATCACATTTTGAAATGGCATTGTCTTATAAATAAAAACATGTACTGAGAACATGGTTGTGTTGTCTTCATACCTAAAATCATTAGAAACAGACCCCCCCCCCCCAAATTCAAATACTCATATGGCTTTTCTCTCAGAGGTTCCTTGTTGGCAGCTGGCTCTGGGTTCTGGGCAACTCTCAGCCTGGGAGATTTCCCATGAGGACTTCATTGCTTCCTTAGCTACCAGGAGGCTTTATTCTCTGGGCCTGGCGGCAAGTGCATTGTCTTCTGAGCCATCTCATTGGCCCAAGTTCTTTGTAAGACCATCTCTCACTTTGTAGCCTGGCCAGACCTGGAACTCACAATCCTGTTTCTTTAGTCTCCTCGATGCTGGGTTATAGTATGCACCCCCCCCCTCATTTTTCTCTGTCTGATCTTGAGAATATTCAGTCCAGTTGCTGATTCTGAACTGGGAATGACATTCTAACCTGCTTCCCACATCAGCCTCTCCATGGCATCACCTGGCAATACCATCATCTTGCAAATACTTTCCCTTTCCAAGAATTCTGTAGCTCTTTTTTTCTCTTAGCTGTGGCCTTCTTCATACCATTTGCATTTTCTTTAAAAGAAAACCATGGGCAACAGATGACATATATTTTAAAAACTCGATTGCCTCCCTAAACAAATGAATCTCTGGGAAGCTAAATGGAACACCACAGCAAAGAGGCTAGGTGAAATGTTATGTTGTTATTGCATTGACAAAAAAAAAAAAAAAAAAGTCGACTCATAATTCTTTTGGTTCCTGTGAAATACTATTTTTCTTCTCCTCCTTTTGGTTTTAGAGAAAATTTTCTTGTAGTTCAGATTGAATTGTGAATAATGGGCAGAATTTTCCATTTTCACTCATGGTACCAAAAAGAAGTGACATGCAATAAGCCTGGGTTGGTTTTGGTCCACCACCTAGTGCACTGTGACCCTTAAAAAGCCATTTACACTTCCTTTGTAAAGAAGAGATGGCAATATCAGTCTTCTGAAGGTGTGTCAGGAATCAGGCAAAAGACCACACAGCAATACCTGAGTGCACTGGGTGTTCAGTAAGGAGCATTTATTAATTAAAGTAATAACAATTTAGGCATTAAGCAAATTTGTCTCTTGCAGTCTCATAACAACTTTCAAAGAAAATGCATTTTGTTTTCAATCCCAAATTTGCATTTGAAAATATGTGAGGCTCACTCCAAGACGTGGAGAACTTTGTCTGAACCACACAGCTCTGGGTAGGAGATCTGGGAGCAGGATCTACCTCCCCTCCTCTGCCTGCTTTTCTAGAGGCATAGATCTTCCAGATACACATTCTGACTGAAGACCAAAATTTGCTTCTAACTAGGTGTATTTCACATTTTATGATTAAATAAGTATGAAAACGTTTCAAGGGTTACTACTCTTTAGATTTAGAATTGTGGTTAAAGGGTTGAGCTTTTAGCATAGGAATCCATGGTGTTTTCAAGAAAAGCACTTTTAAAATGAAACACTGATGGAAAATACTCAGAATCCCAGAAAACATATTCACAACTCTACTTGGTACATGCCAATTATGATTATAAAAACTTTATCCCATCACAGTTCAAAGAGAAATATTAATTCATGGTCACTTGATTTAAACTTCAGAAAAGGAGAAACACACAATGAATATCACAGACACAAGTTCTTTAGGTCCCTCTGTCCCTTGTTGTATTGAGTAAACTGGTCTTCACAAGGCCTTTCATTAGCTCTGCTAGTGCCAAAGTTCAACTGATTACCACAGCTCCCACTGGTCCTCTTCCAGCCTTCGTCTTCTCCATTTATACATGACTATTTAAAGCACAGGTTTTAATCTTCTACTTGGACCCACTTTCAGATACTAAAATAAAGAAAATTAGGGGTTCCAGGATTGCATATGTTCCTGTCATGCTTAGAAAATTGCAAGGGTGTCACAGCCCTTGTGTAGGAATGTCTTGGCTATAATTAATCATGGGAAAACTTCCCAGGGAGGTTCAGGTTGGTTTCCTTCATACAATGACAATGAACAAAGGTTTTACTGTGAAAATGAATGAAATTGTTGCATCAAGAAACTTGGTTGAAGTCATAGCTGGGAAATGAACAGCATGGTCTTTCTAATACAATCTATGGATTTTCTTCTAGAAAGTCTTATAATTTCCCCAGCCAATCCTCTTCTTCTCACCTTTTCTCTTCCTTCTTTGAGACCCTGCTTTAAAATGCTGTCTGAGGAACTGACTCCTAGGCACCTGCTCAGTGGGCATGTGACTTGTCTCCCTAACCCCACACAATGACAAGTCCAGGGACACTTCCTACTAATCCTTATCTAATTGAATTCTCTGAGGACCGGCGTTGGGGCTTCAAAGATGCTATTTAGTAATTAATAATCATGTTTTACTTGGCTCTTGAAGTAACAAGAAAAACTGGTCAAGAGATTGAGACAGATAGATGATAGATGGATGGATGGATGGATGGATGGATAGATAGATGATAGACTGATGATAAATAGATAGTGGATTGATGATAGATAAATAAATGGTAGATGCTAGCTAGATAGAAAGAGACAGATATATAGATGACAGATTGATGGTAGATAAACAGATGACAGAGAAATAGATGACAGATGATAGATGGCAGATAAATAGGTGATAGGTAGGTGACAGACAGATGGATGATAGAGATATACACACAGAGGAAGAAAATGCAGATAATCATAATGCAGAGAAAAGAGTGGAGAGAGACCTCAACTCTCCTTTCTGTTTATGTTTCCAGTATTTCTTGGCTTTCTTTGCATTCTCTGCCTCTTCATTTTTGTGATAGGCCCTTGTTCTTCAATAAATTCACCCATTTTTCCCTTTGTTTATATGGATAATTGTAGTGGATATTATTCCTTGCAACTGAAGGACTCCAAGACTGATCTGTATCACAGACTCATCTATGATGGTCAGCAACATTTTCAATATGACACCTTTTAAACAGAGCTGAGCTCATGCTCCTGGGACCAGATTAAAGAAGTGGAACTGCCTCTATTATCCGGGCATCATATTGATTTTTCTGTCATCGATGCTTCGGCATACACGTGCTATTGCTCTGTTTTCAGTCTTTGCATCAGACAAAAATAGATCCTATCATTGATAGCCCCCTCAGAGGAGTGTGACTTTCCATCTGGGATAGAAATCTGAAAAGTCTTACTGGGAGCCCAGAATGCTGGAATGACTCCAAGATTCTTCATCACACCACTGGCCAGGCTCTCATCTTTCTTTTCCTGAAAGGTGTGAATTTGACCTTTTGATTGGTCATCAAGATTGCCATATTCAGCTACTTGTGACTGAGACACAAAGGGCTTTGCAGAAGGACAGCCCACAGGATTCTATTTGAGGAATGCCAAATGGTTCTCCAGGGCCCAGCTGGTTCTGCAGTCTCTTGCACAGTGCCTGAAATGTGCACAGCTATTTTTGTTGAATTATAATATTATTGCTCACCATGAAAGCTAATATTAAAGAAGAAAACTCTTACACTTGCTAGTTGTGTAGATTTGGGAAAGATAAAAACTTTTGTGCTTCAGTTTCCTTATCCTTGAGGCAGTGGTAACAGTGTCCATGCCACCAGTTTCTTTCAGGGTTAAAGGAGTTGCTGTTTCTCAAGCCCTAGAATAACACCATGCCATCCCTGTGCATATTCAAAAGATACAAACAAAGGGGTGAATATGAAGAAATATATTATGTACATGTATGAAAAACCATTATTTTACATAGTTAATACAGTCTAATTTTTACTTGCAATCACTTCTAAAGCCAACAGACCGTACCAGTGACAAGGCCAGTAAGAAATCAGTGGTGCAGTAGTGGCACTTAATCTTGGGGGTGGCCAATAGCTGTCTAATTGGGCTTAAAGCCTGCTTAATAGGAGGGAATTCATGCCTGGACTGTGACCCAACTACCTGGATAGTGAGGTCATGAACCTTAGAGGAGAAGCTACTGCTGCCATTTTACAAACCAATATAATTTTTAACTGCATTCTGAAAACTTATTTTATATCCACAGATAAGTGTAGCTCTCACCCCTCAGGAAAAAGCATGCTTTTAAATAGATGGAGACTATTTTAAAAAGCTGCCACTGGTGAAAACATGGAGAACGATAGGTGATGGGGTTCCCAAACTCAACCAACACATGTATGACATGATCCCTACACCCTTAGGGACTATTGCAGAAGAAGGGGAAGGAAGGTTGTCAGGACAGAGGACAAGGTTATCTGCTGTGAGATAGTCTTCTACATGTGACAGGGAAGCTGCAGCCATGAAATCTCAAGAATATTGTTGCAGAGCAACACTTGGACAATGATAACACCAGTTAACATACCAATGTGGAAAGAAGGAAACCTTACAAGTCCACACCTTTAGATAAAGTGCTATATCTGGCAATCAATAGCTGCTGAGATGGGGAATCATTCTTCTCCAGGAATGAGCTCTTGATAGGTTTCCAGTCCCAAGTGGTCAGTCCTACACATATATACAAGCTACTTTAAATGAACTCAGCACATACATGTTGTGTGTGTGTGTAAAACAATAATAATTTTTTTTCGGTTTTTCGAGACAGGGTTTCTCTGTGTAGTTTTGGTGCCTGACCTGGATCTCGCTCTGTAGACCAGGCTGGCCTAGAACTCACAGAGATCCGCCTAGCTCTGCCTCCCCAGTGCTGGGATTAAAGGCATGCACCACCACCGCCCAGCAAAAAATAATAATTAAAAGAGAAGAGATTGATAATTTGAGAAGCAATGGGGGATACAGAAGGAGTTGTGGGGGAGGGAGGTAGAAATTATGTAAATACAGTATTCATGTATGAGATTCTCAAAAATCAAGAAATTAAATTTAAAAAATACATGGAATTTTTAACCAAAGCTGTATTCCAGTCGAAACTCTAAAGAAAAACATTTTCTATTTTTCTCTTCTCCTTAATTCTAAATAAATAGCTTAAAAGCAGGAAGAATTTGAAAGCTGAACACAAAGAACTGAATTTTCTTTTCTTCTTTTGTTAGATAATTGGAATGTTCTGGCTGAACATACCTACCTCCTGTTAAAATCTTGAGTTTGGAGGTTTTCTTTATGTAGGCTAAAGTTTTAAACTGAAATGTGAGGTTTGGGAAGGAGAGAGCCAAGGACTGGGATTTGATGGACTCGGTCCATCATTGGAAGAGACTGTGCCTCACTGGGCTCAAGGGTTTGGTCCATCATTGGAAGGGACTGCACCTCACTGGGCTAAAGGGTGTTAAAGGCACTATCTCTTTTGAAAGGGTTTTCATGTTATATGTGTTTGATCCTGGCAGTGTTGGTCTGTGGAGAATATGGAACATGAGAAAAAGATTCAGGAAGTTATAATAACTTTAAAATGAATAAATTTATTTTATCTGTCTAAAAAAGATTTATTTCACACTTAAATGACACATCTGTTTATTTGGATTCTTTTCTTACCCAGCCCCTCTCAGGACCCAGGTTGGTAGAGCAGCCTCCTTGGGACTTTTCCAAGTTGTTAGCTCAGGGCCCAAAGAAATAGAAGCCCAAGCTGACAAACCTTCTACCTGGAACGAGAGCTTATCAGTCTGTTTTAGATGATGCTGGCTGTTGTAGTTTGCATGTAACTGGCCCCATAAGCTCATAGGGAAGGGCACTATTAGGAGGTGTGGCTTTGTTGGAGTGGGTATGGCTTTATTTGAGGAAGTGTGTTACTGTGAGGGTGGCCTTTGAGGTTTCCTATGCTTGGAATACTGCTCAGTGAGTCAGTTGACTTCTTGTTGCCTGCAAAATGTGGCACTCTGAGGATCAGCCCCACATCTGCCTGCATGTTGCCATGCTTCCCATCATGGTGATAATGTACTGAACCTCTGAAACTGTAAGTGAGCCACCCCAATGAAATGTTTTCTTTGTAAGAGTTACTGTGGTCTTGGTGTCTATTCACAGCAATGAGAACCCTAACTAAGACACTGGCTAAAGCCTAGACATACTTGCCTGTCAGGCAGCAGAGAGACACACTCTTACCAGGCATTTTGCAGAATAGTCAAGAATAAGCCTAGCATAAAACTGCAATGTAGTGGATAGCCATCCCAGCATTGGCCTGGAAGTTCCAACCTCCACTGAGGCTTTGGTAATGGTCACGCCCACAAGGCGGGGTGGAGGAGGAAGCAGAAGACCCAAGATAGAGAGGAGGGGCGCGCTCTCTTGGTTAGGGGATGCTGGACACAGGAGGTAGACTGAGCAGAGTTCTCCAGAGAACACTGCTGGACTGCGCCATACCTTTGCTAGACCCTACAACCTATCCCTTCATTTGTAAGTTACCCCACAAAATAAACTTCCCTTTTAACTACGTGGAGTGGCCTTAATAATTTCACCAATACTGCAACATCTTCCCTAAGGGACTTGCTAGCTACTAACTTCTGGGAGACAAATACTGCAGCTCTTCCCCTGTGCCTTTCTCTAAGGATCAGGTGGTAGTAGACATGTAGTAAACGCCAGGTACTGAGTGCTGTGGCATGTAGCTGTGATCGCAACACAAGGACACCCCTCTCCTTCCCTGCACTGTGATTCTGACCTAGATGGATCACTTGGATGGTTCTAAGCCATCACATGACTGGGAAGTGCATGATTAGTCCTCTCTAAAGACTGAAGAAAAAGGCATGTGTAAGGGCACATGGCCAAGGAAGGCTGTGTTTTGCCTGCTCTCCAGTGACCTTTCTGAGGGAACCTGGGTAGATGTCACCACCCATCAAGCTGACCCCTTGGAAGCCTCACTCCTCAGGCATGAATAAAAGCTTTTATGAAAATCCATCTTATCGATTCAGGTATGATGTATGTGTGTGTTTGTGTGTGTGAATACATATATTTATGTGCATATGTGTAATTTCAAGGCAAAAATATAGGAGCTAGTCATAGAGATGTGTGGGTCTTTGAAGTATAACCACTTTAGAACATAATGTTAAAGTGTATTAGAACATGTTGATTAAAAAACAAATTCTACAGCTGCTGAAGTATGTGTGTGTGTGCACATGCGAGCGAGCACACGCGCGTGCGCATGTGCGCGTGTGCATGTGTGCGTGCATGTGTGTGTGTGTGTGTGTGTGTGTGTGTGAGTGTGTGAGTGTGTGTGTTTAGTCTTATGTATCATAGTCAAGACTTGCCTTGAACTCTTGATCCTTTTTTGCTCAAGTGCTGGGATTATAAGTGTACATTACAATGCCTGGTATGGTTTTGCAAGTCATGTTTATTTAGCCATAATTCACAATCACATACAATATACTTCATCCACTTTAGTGTAAAGTTTTAAGAGTTTGACAAATGCATTTATTCATTCATATAACTGCCACCAGCAGCATGATAGGGACCGCTATCTTCCACTTAAAATCTCCCATGTATCTGTAAACAATCTCAGTTCTAACTCAGATCCCGGGAACCACTCAGCATTTTTTTTTTTCTGTTATAGGTCAGGAAGGTCTGATTTTTTTAAAAAAAAATATCAGGAAGGGTCTGATCTTTGAAGATAGATCTCGTAATAAACTCTGTTAGCATTGTGTAACCCTTATCTTATTTATAATTTTAGTGTCTTTTAAATGGATTAACTAGTTGGTCAGAGTTGGGAAAATGGTTCAGTTGGTGAAGCACTTGTCATACAAGCATGAGGATCTGAGTTTGAGCCCCAGGACCCACCTACAAAAGCTGAGCAAGGGAAAATCTCAGCACTGGGGAGGCAGAGACAGGTGGATCCTAGAGGAATCACTGGACAGCCAAGTCTAGCCTCCCAGTGAGCCTCAGGCCAGTGAAAACTAAAAAATCAAGGTAGACAGCACTTGGGGAACAACATTGGAGAGTGACCTCTGGTTTCCATATGTATATGTACAGTTGCCTTTACACACACACACACACACACACACACACACACACACACACAAACACATTATTGTTGTATATCTAGTTCTTCTTCTTCTAGAATTATGCAAATATGAGCAAGGGAAGAAGTTATCTGGTCATTTGTTACTGTATTTTTAACAATGTTACTAAGTAAATGCTCACAAATACCATTGTATGATCAATGAATAAATATGATTTTACCTTCAGTAGAAAAATCTCTAAGTTACTACTCACTCATTAAAAGTGGCATCCAATTAATTTATCATGTTGAAAATTATATTATTTGAACATTTCTGAAGAGTGTTGAAATGTTTGGAGTTACACTGAATGAATGTCACCAGTCACCAGTGTGAACTATCCCACACTCATTACATATCAGAATGGAACATCTTTCATCATGTGGCACCTGCTTTTGTGATTATTTTGTCCATTCACATATTTAAAGTTGTTCATTTTGTAATTTTTACACTCAGTATATTTTGTAGCAGATCCAACATGATGTCAAGGCTCAGGAGCAGGATCATGAAGTTCCTACACTCAATATATTTTGTAGCAGATCCGACATGATGGCAAGGCTCAGAAGCAGGATCACAAAGTCCTCGAAATCCAGCTTGTTTTCTGTGTGTTCATCCAGCTCAGAAAGGATGTCTTGGTACTTTACCTTGGTTTCTTCTCCCTGAGAATAAAGAATAATTGAGTCTACCACGTGTATAAACTTTGTATTGAGAGGTGGTAATGAATACTAAGTACGTTATTAACAGTGTAGCATGGCCAGAGCCACCACACAGTCACTGTTTCAAATCCTTCATGACTTGTCTCTGAGAATCCACACAGTGATCTTACTGCATATGCACTTCTACAACACCCCAGCTATGGGTGAACCATCAGAGAACTAAGTACTTGCCTCAAAGTCAACAGCCTTTGCTGTAAAGCCAAGATTTGAGGCCTTATCGGCCTGATTACAGAACCACACTTTTAATTAGTAAGTTATTCTGCTTTTATTTAGACACAGAACTGCCTATGTTTTCAGATTTTCAATATATAATGTCTTTAACTATAGGAGGTACTTTTTATGCATTCTCTGGACAGTGAGATTATTCTGAAATACAGAATAAAATGTTCTAGAAGAAAGCTCATTGCTTTGTGTGATAGTTCAGCATTAAGTCTGATTGTCAATCATATCCAAGCTCATAGCTGTCATGCACAGATTGCAGAAAACCATCTGAACAGCATATAAATGGAGAGAATTTTCAGTTTCAAACATTTCAAACAACAGCTGGAAGGTTTGACATTAAGCAAATAAAAGTCATTTGAGTCACTTTGATACAGAGCTTGTGTGTGCATTCAGTTTAACCACAAATGCTTATCCATGAAATGGTTGCAAAAATCCCAGGAATGCTTGAGACATTTTTGAAATGAAGATATATTTCTTTTATAGTCTAAACCATCCTTGTTTCTCTAGGCTGGATGTCCCCACAGGCCATATCTTCAGCCAGAGCCAAAAGAGCTCTTGGCCCATTTGCAAAAAGAAAGCAAAGTACTACTTGGAAAAGGTCAGAGTTCAATAAAAAGGCTTTTCCTTTTGGTACTTCCCAGTTTTCCCAAAGGTCATGGAAGTATGTAAGTCTGTCTTCTCCCTCTGTTCTGCCAGGGAACTGGCTAAGCACTAGTTACTCAACACCTTCTTTTAGTATCTTCTTGACAGTGTTTCTTGGTGCTAGTTTTGTTATGTCTTACTGGTGGTTAAATGTTAAGACTCAGCATTGTGTTTAGGCTTATGAGAAAGGTAATGCTCTCTTTAGGACTTAGGATTAGCAAAAAGGTTCCACACAGTTTACCAGAGAGCTCCACAGAGAGTTAGAGTAGCAGTTCTCAACCTGTGGGTCATGACCTCTTTAGGGGACAAATGAACCTTTCACAGGGGTCGACTAAGATTATCAGAAAACACAGCTATTTATATTACAATTAATAATGGTAGCAAAATTACAGTTATGAAGTAGCAATGAAAATAATTTTATGACAAGGGGTCACCACAACATGAAGAACTGTATTTAAAGGGTCACAGCATTAGGAAGGTTGAGAACACAGTGTGCATTTAGAAGTAAGAGGACAACCTCAGATGTTCATCCTCATCTTCCATCTTGTCTTAATCAGGGTCTCTTGTACACCAGGCTACCTGGCCAGAGAGCTTCCTGGGATTCTCCTGTCTCCACCTCCCATCTCACTCTAGGAGTGCTGGGATTACATATATGTGCTGTTTTTCTTGGATTTATATGGGTTCTGGGGATTCAAACTCAGGTCTTCATGCTGGTACAGCAAGTGTTTTAATTACTGAGCCATCTCTCAAGATCCCTCCCATCTTTTTTTTCTTTTGGTATATTATACCATGCATGCACACTTGCATACACACATACTCACATGCATGAGAGACACTTTGATAGTATCTTATATGACTTAGTATATAAAACTAATACATATATATTGTATTTCTGTAATATATATTATATATATTACTCATAGAATTATATTATATTATATTATATATTACTTACAGAAATACAATAGTCATCTATATCTCAGAGCATAGTAGGAACTTATAGACAACTTTTATATTTTTTTGTTCTGTGAGTAAATATTGGTGGTTTAGGCTTGGAAGTAGCCTTCTTTGTTTCTTATAAGATTTCTGTAGGTCAGTATTGCTCAAAGTATGAGCATATGCATATCATATCAGGTTAGCCAACTGTAGAAGGCATTAGAAAAATTTAGTAAAATAATAAGTGACTCTTGCTCACATCTCAAATATTATCTGTATTTTAATGTTTAGAATCCCTTCTTTGGTTTCTTATCCCAAGATGGTTCCAGTGTTCTGCTGTTCTGCTACATCCTCTCCTCAGCTGAAATTGCAGCTATGGGCCCCAGTGCCCACATGTTAGCTTGTTCATCAAATAAATCGGACAACTTACATACAGGGGATATTCAATAAATGTTTGTTGATTGAAATAATTGGACGGCATCCTGGGACTGGAATTTGTTCAGTGCGAGCAAAGGATTGTTTATTCATGCTGGTGAATTCTCTTACCTCTGTGAAATTCCTGAATTGGGTTTGTAGCAGATTCTTGGCAGTGGCTTTCCCAAGTTTCCCATCAGGGTCGGAAGAGTCTCTGAAAATCAGAGCAAGAGTAGCAATGGCTTTCTCGAGGTCTGAGCCTTTCTTCAAGGCTGTGAGAGAAGAAATATTGAGTGAAGACTCAGGAGAAGAGGGGTGCATTGTGCAGACAAGGGGCTCTGTCTTCCAAGGGAACAGGGGAAATAAGTATGGAATGTGATTGTCAGTGTGACCCAGTGTGTGGTTGTCTTGTGATTCAGGGTTATCTGATCCTATATCTTTAAGGAACACAGGTTCCTTTCATAGCATTTGAGTTAGAGTTGGTTGAGATATGACTCCTGCTTGTCATGTGGCCCTGGGAAAGCCCCTCACTTCACTAAGCCTTCGTTTTCTGAGGTGTAATTTCATTCAGTTCTTCAACAAATATTTACCAAGCACCTACTGCATGTTGAACTTAGCTTTTGGTATTAAAGATACCTCATGTAAAGACTTCAAGTCCTGCTCTTGTGAAATTTCTACTTTGTGTTAGATGTAGTGTCACTTTATGTGAGTATGATAGAGGGGATGACATCAGGGTGATCTGTGATGTAATAACAGCCACAACACATCTTTTTCTCAAACACTGTAATGTTGCAGTTAGTTTCTCTGATTTAGGATCCTTGGTGGGGAGTGCAGTGCTAGTTCCTTCCTTCCCAGGGGGCAGCACCCAATGCACACAGAGAGTTGCAAAAGGAACCATTTGAACCTTAGTCACCAATACATCTAGAAGGATAAGACAATCACACCTTACAGCTATGGCATGTTTACCTTTGTCTCCAACTAGACAACACTCTTCACGAAGCCAAAAGACACACCTTTGTTTTTCTCCCTATATTCCCAGTGTCTGCTTCATAGTAGGGGTACTCAATGCTGTTGAGTAAATGGGAAAGAGGAAAAGAAAGAAATCTCACAGCATTCAGTCCAAGCAATATGCAGCCATCATGGATTCAAAGAATGCTCAGGTAGAGCAAGGCTCAGAACACTGAGGTGACAAGATCTCTGCTCATATGCATGTTATGATTTACTAGAGAGATAAATATTAATAATGTGAATACATATGAATATTCATATATATTTGGCTTTCATATATTTAATAATGTGAAAAAAGTCTATTTTTTTTCTATCTTTCCAGCATTTGGCTTTGGCACTATTTTTAATGTAGTCACTTTTGGTAGGTATTAGTAATATCTCAGTATGCCTTTTATTTGTGTTTCTATGACTAATGATGCTCAACTGTCTATAACTTCAGTTCCAGGCTATCTAACATCTTCTTCTGGCCTTCACAGGCATCAGACATACACATGATATACAGATACATGCAGGAAAAACATAAAATTAAAAAACAAAAGAAAAGGAGAAAAAACATAAGTCAGAGAAAAAAAAAAACAAAGACCTTAATTTTAAGACCTAAACATAGAGAAAAACAGGCAAAATACTCCAAGATGCAGGCATACATGAGAACTTTATTTTTTTTTTAATATTTTTTTTTAAAGTCTGTGTAGCCCTGACTGTTTTGGAACTCATTCTGAAGACCAGACTGGCTTTGAACTCAGAGATCAACCTGCTTTTTCCTCCCTAGTGTTGGGATTAAAGGTGTGGACACTATTCCCATCTGAACATTTTCTGAAGTTGAGTACAATAGCACAGCAAATAAGCCTAAAAATTGTCAAACTGGACTATGTGACATGAAAAAACTGTGCAGTAACAGAAACAATCACTAAAGAAATGTGCTGTCCTACAGAATTGAGGAACGTTTGTGTCTGACAGGTAAGAACCTGGAAGACCTTCAAAATTCAATTTAAAAAGTCAGCCAATGAGTAAGTGGACTAATGGACTGAATAGGCAATGCTCCAAGGATACAAATGACCAAGAAATACTGGTCAAAGTTCAGCATCCTAAAAAAGTAAGTAAATAATCAGTTGAGTGTGTGTGTGTGTGTGTGTGTGTGTGTGTGTGTGTGTATGTGTGTGAAAGAGATTGTATAAATGTGTGAGTGAGTGTGTATGTGAGAATGAGTGTGTGAATGAGAATGTGTGTACATGTGGGAATTTTTCAGATCTCTGGTCTGTTTCCTGAGCCCGTGATCTTTGCTTTTGCTGACACTATACCATTTTGTTGTCATAACTATAAACAAAGTCTCACCAATGAGGAGAGTAAAGTGGTTCTTGTTGCTTCATCCTTTGCCAATATTGTTTTGATTATTCTAGGTTATTATTTGGCTATTCTTGGGCCTTTTCTTTCCAAATAAAGTTTAGAATAATCTTGCCTGTCTTCAGAAAGCTTGCTGAAATTTAATACAGATTGCACTAGAGACCAATGGGAGCCAAACTAATATCTTTATTTTGACAACCATTGCCCATCTGGGTTGACTTTTCAAATCCATGAGCACAAGGCTTCTCCCTGACTCTGTCACTTCATCAATGAAGAACAGACAGGGCTTTGCTGATGGCTGGCTACTGGTAAATGGGGGCGCTGGCATTGGAAACGCCAAACACATGAGCTGATGTACCCAGGGAACTGTTTGCTCATTTTGCTTCCTGTTGAATCTGTAACACTTTGGACGGTTCCAAACACAAGTAGGAATCTTGCAAAAATTTTTTGAGTGAATGGCTATAAAACTCAATTTAACCTCTTCCTCCTTGGCTTCCTTTTCAGTTTCAGATTCTCTATTTTATGCTTTTGTGATTCGTGCTTTCTGCTTGTAGCTTCTGCTTACCCAGATCTGGCAGGTCATCTTCCCTGGGAAAATGCATCTCTATTCTTAGCTCTTTCTTACCCCATTCCTAGCCATCTCTTCCCTGATCCCTGCTACTTCCAGAACCCTTATGTCTATCTCTTCAAGTGTCTAACATTAAGTACTGGGGGATGGGCATATTTCTTATAACTCCTGATCTGTCTGTCCATATGTGTGGGCATGCACATGTGCAGTGGTGCTTTCTCTCAGCTTGCTCCATTTTTTAATAATTTTAACCTTACATTTAAGATGTTCAAGATTGAATTCTATATACACACAGCTTTGTTTGGAAGAAGCAGTTGCCTGGATGAAACACATTATTTCTTTAGAAAAAAATACATGGATAATTTGGACTGAGAGATTCATTTATCAATAATCAAGAATAACTGGATATGGTATAAGAAGAGCTTCTCTGATGAGCCTGAGACTATTCTTGGAGGACAGGAGTTGGTGGTACTCTGCTGGATGTGCCTGCCTGGTGAGGAAGAAGTAATTCCCAGGCTCTGACTGAGTTTGCTAATAATGATGGGCACCTTCCATTGTTACTACACATATTTCAGGTGCTTTTCAAACATAATCCTATTTAATGCTTCCTCAAACCCTCAGGGGTGGGTAATATTTGTGTCTTAGTTTTACACATTAGAAACTATGCTTGGAGAGATTAAGAATGTCGTGCTAGAACTTTTCATCCAATAACTGATGGAAGTGGATGCAGAGATCCACAGCCAGGCTTCACGTGGATCTCCAGGAGTCGAACTGGCAAGAAAGAGAAGGGATTGTATGAGCAAGAATTGTTGAGCCCAAGATTGGAAAAAGCACAGGGACAAATAGCCAAACTAATGGAACTATGAACCAAAAGCTGTGGAGTCCCCAATTGTATCAGGCCCTCAGGATAAGTGAGACAGTTGAATAGCTTGAACTGTTTGGGAGGCACCCAGGCAGTGGGATCCGGACCTGTCCTTAGTGCATGAGCTGGCTGTTTGGAACCTTGGGCTTACACAGGGACACTTTGCTCAGCCTGGAAGGAGGGGACTGGACCTGCCTGGGCTCAGTCTAGCAGGCTGAGCTGAATCCCCAGGGGTGTCTTTGCCCTGGAGGAGATGGGAATGGGGGGTGTTCTGGGGGAAAGGAAGGAGTGGGGGAGGGAGGGAGGAGGACAGGGGAACCCATGGCTGATATGTAAAATTAAATTAAATTATAAAATTAAAAAACAAACAAAGAATAGTAAAGTCGCACTGCCAAGAGATGAAGAACAAAAGGCTTAAGCGTTTGTCTGAAAGCTGATAAAAAGATCAGCTACTTTAGGATATGTCTGTGCGAGGTCATCCGTGCTAGTTGTAAAGCTAGGCATTTCCAGCCCTGTTGGAGGGCAAGTCTGGCTCTTCTCTGAAGTGGGACTCCATCTGGACTATCTAGCGTCTCATTCATATCCCACTTCTCTTAAAAGACAGCATGCATCTTTCTCCCAACTGTAAAATAGCATATGCTCATGGTAAAAACAGAACTAGAAATATTTAAAATAAGAAAAGATAGCAAAGCCTTGTTTGTCCTACCACCACTGATGATGTTTTCCTGAGGCTTTTTTGTGTCCTGTCTTTACAGTTTGTTTCTTCCCTTACTAAACCAGCAGGTTGCCACCTAACTTTTTCACTGTCTGCCTCATATCGATTTGTGAATTAATATGGGAAGCATATTGTAAGGGACCTGTGGGGTTAGAAAAGCAAAGGTTGTTGTTTTGGCATCTTTTATTGGCTTTCTTGTCTTTGGGATTTGGGAATGTGCATGTCTGAATGGCAGCTCTTCCAGACTGCTTCGTATTACCCTCTTGTCTTCTGTAGCCCATTGAAATGAATTTTGAACTATGAGCAGTTCGTTCTTACTCATGCATCTCACGGGTGTGTAAAATCCAGCATTCGTCCTGAGCCAGCACACTGAATAACTTCAGGACGGCATTGACTTCTTGGAGGTCCCAGCAGTGAACACTCCTCCCGGGGAGAGGATGTGACTTTCCTCACTCAGTGCTTGTGTCAACCCTTGGAGGGAGGTTCAGATTATAGACGAGGAAGCTGAGACATGGAGAGATTAAGCAACTTACCCACAGTCAGGAAACAGAACTGGCTCTTTCTTGAGCGCTCACTGCCTGTAAGTGCTGCTTTTCAGGCAGTTGTCTTCTTCAGGACTCTTTCCTAAACTCTCGTAAGGGGCAGCGGGCCCCTCTGATGACCTTTCCTTGTTCCCTGAACATAGCGTCTTTATAACTCTTACACTCGAAACTCCGTATTATCTCAGTTGTCTCTTAGATCACCATTGCCCAAAGATATACACTGCAAACCACACTCCTAATTTAAAACTTTCTCAGAGACAAATTAAAAGGACTAAAAAGAAAAGAGTCAAAGTGATTTTAATAATATATATTACTCAACTCAATATATTAAAATTTTCTACAGGTAGTTAGTACTAAATTCATAAGAGATTTTATACTCCTTATTTATTAGTTTCTTCCAGTTTAAAAATCTCTATTCAAATTAATCACTGCCCAAGTACTCAGTAGCTCCCCGTGGCTGGTGCATACCGCATGGGATAGCGCAGATTCAGGCTGTATGTCTTCTGAGAGCAGTGACTGCATTGTAATTACTTTTACATCCTGTCTCAGGCCCCGGTATGCGTGGGTCTCAGAATACGTGCAATATGTGTGCTAAACTGGACCGACAACTTCACTCATTTTTCACACGTGTCCCCTGTTTTTCCCTAAAGCATGGAACACTAAACATTAAGTCCTGGATCTAGGAATTCCTAACAAGTTAGTATCATATAAATACCATACTCAACACTGTGAGGTGTAAGAATCACCTCGCTTTAGAATTTTTCTTCATATAAGTTACTTTTGTGAGTGAAAACATGGAGTCTTGTAGAACAGACGTCATGGACCCAAGCCCATAATGACGTGAAGGCAGCACTGACAGTTCCTATAAGGCCCTATTCCATAGTCCCCAAGCCAACAATTCCCCTAATGCTCTCTTACCTTGCTGTTAAATACACATATGTACTTCCCTACACTGCTGCCCCCTAAACACGTCAAGTGTATAAATACAAATAACAGAGAGAGAGAAAGAGTTTCATAAGCATTCATGGTTATCCAGAAGTTTCTCACATCAGAGGCATTCTTGATCCTATTAATTTTACCTCTTGGCCTGATGCTATGAAGCAGAAGGGATACATGTATTTCAACCATTCCATGCCTTACCTTTTATTGAAGCCAGTTGTTTAGATATTGAAACACTGCAAACAAAATAAAAGAAACTGATTTTTTAGAGTTTGGACACTGATCTCTGCATAAAGTGACACATGATTTAAAATGATTGTTTTTAGTAGATGTCCTCTGACCCTTCTATTGGGGCATTGTGGTAGTTTGAATGTAATTAGCCCCCATGAGCTCACAGGGAGTGGCATTATTAGGAGGTGTGGCCCTGTTGAAGTGAGTGTGGCCTTATTGGAGAAACCGTGTCACTGTGGGGACAGGCTTTGAGGTCTCCTATGCTCAAGCTGTGCCTAGTTCAGTTCACTCCCTGTTGCCTGTGGGATCGATAGGTAGGTTTCTCAGTTCCTTCTCCAGCACCATATCTATGTTGATGATAATGGGCTAACCCCCTGAACTGTAAGCCACCCCAATTACACATTTTTCCTTTATAACAGTTGCTTTTATTAGTAATAGTAGAAACCCTAACTAAGACAGGCATTCTTGTGTCTACTTACGTTCTTACCATAAAACACTGTATGGACTATGGTTGGCTGTGGCCCACATATCCACATAGTCCTGGTACTTTTTTTTTTTTTTTGGAGCTGAGGATGGAACCCAGGGCCTTGCACTTGCTAGGCAAGCACTCTACCACTGAGCTAAATCCCCAACCATAGTCCTGGTTCTTATAAAGCCCGGTGACTTAAGTTCCTTCAACTTGAAAAGGGACGAAGGAGAACACCCTACTGTGAGCTTCTCTGTGCCTTGGGAAGATGGACAGCCACAGGACTAGCCCTGGGAAGCCGCTTGGCGGTGGGCCTTCCATCATTCTGTGTTCCTACATGGCTGTGAGGAGTGAAGCTGTCACAGACCGGGAACTCAGAGGAAAACGCAAAAAAATCGCTTCTTGTTACCGAATGGTTACTGAATGGTTACCGAATGGTCACCGAATGCTAACTCTTTAAGTGTGCTTGCTCTAGCTATTTGCCTACCCACCTAACCCAGGAGTGAGGTACATTGGTGGGTGGTAGAGACATGTTCTCTTAAATGCAAAAAACAGGCATCAAAAGGTCATGCAGTACAGAGCCACAGAGATACATACAAAGAGAAGAGAAGGGCTAACCTTGTCTATGATCAGGGTAATGGAATGATCCGACTGAATCAGTAAAGTGAGAGAAATGCTTCCAGCATAGGGAACACTGTATTGAGGCCCTGAAGTAAGAGAAAACACACCTTGATGGAGGAACTCAAACATGGCACATAGTTGGAAAATAGAGAAAGGAGATAGTGAGGGAAGGTAAGACTGGAGTCAAGGACTAGGACCAGAAAACACTGAGATGTAAATGCTTATAAAGCAAAGAGAAGGGCTGGGGTTAGCTCAGGTAGAGCGCTAGTAAGTGCAAGGCCCTGGGTTCGATCCTCAGCTTAAAAAAAAGCAAAGAGAGTGGGGACTATGTGTCAGATGAGCATTTGGGCTAATCTGCAGTTAGGGGGAAGTAGCTCCAGGAGGCAAGAAGAGGGAGCTACATTGTGAACGGTAAATCAAAATTTGCATGATTTCACATTCTCATCCCCAAACAGCTGGAAAGACAAACAAACTACAGAATGTGGTCAATAGAAGAATAATACCGGCACTTCCTCAGAAGGAAATTTTGGGTCTGGCATTAACTGGTAGGAGTATTATTATTATTATCATTATTATTATTATTATTATTATTATTATTATTTGTGTGTGTGTGTGTGTTGGGGGGTTCACTTTTCTCATTTAGGAATTAGCTGCCTGCCTCTACCATGTATTAGGACCCCAAGGCTCTTTGTGAATTCCTCCTGATTTCTGAAACCTCTGCGCTATGATGATGCATCTTCAGGATAGAAGAGGTGGCATCTTTTCACTTTTCAAAGCGTGCACTTGGCACATAGCACATGTTAAGTTTTATCACCCTGATTGATTTTCTGTCTCCTCCATTAGCAAGAGAAGACCCTGACAAGCCAGAGCTCTGCAATTCATCCCCACACCTCCCACCTCTTCTTGCCTGGCAGAGTACCTAGTCCTTGTTAGGTGTTCCAAAACTGCTTTTGGAAGTAAAGTTGGTATCCTAAATGGGACTCCATGACAAAGAACATTTTTTCACTTTTAGACCCAGTTTACACATTTGAATAATGTTAGTTTCCCTCATCATAGATACTTTAGAAGACTATGCTGTATGGTAGAAACCAGTACCAAGTTTAATTTGCATGTATTTCTCAAGAGGTAATCAAAAATCTTTGTGTTAATTCCATCTTTTCAGGTCACTGGCAAAGCTACAAGCTTGTTCTCTTTGTTTCTCCATTTTAATTTCAATCTGGACTTGGGTGGCAATGGACAGCAATTTTTCAATATTGTGGCTACCAAACTATGGATATGAGTAGGTTGGAAATGCGTCTATAAGTTTCCTGAAACTCAATAAAGGACAATCAGGTGACACTGACCTTTTGGGCATTTTGCTGGGTGTTAAAGTGGATGCAGAGGCTTCAGAAAGCCGGAGCGCTCCTCGGAGTGGGTTGTGTGGTCCTGGGTGTTGTGCATACAACCTCCTGTGTTCTCACTTCTCTTGTTGTGCATCGGCCCTTCCTAAGCAACAGAGTCAGCTGCTCACTGTTATTGTCATTCACTCCATGGCAGCTGCACAATGACACTTGAAAAACTTTCCTCCAGTGTAGGTAACATTCATATGCTTAATCAACATTTGAGTGTCTAGGGTGGACCAGGTTCTATGCACGATTTTGGGAACATAATCCTGATCTCAGTGTTTGTTTACTGAATGATTAACATTAATTATATAAGTGTTTGGAGGGTGGTAGCTGTGAGGAGTTGGTCTAGTAAGGTGGGTGCCAAGAGGTCAGTCAACTATGAGGTGAAGCCTCCTTTAGGAAGTGACACTTGAGGGTGGGTAGATGTGAACTAGGTGAGGCAGGACTGTGACATGCCCTGTGTGGTTATCAGAACAGAGAAGCACAGAGGTGAGTGTCTGATAGAGAGCGCAGCTTACCTGGAAGTTGAAGAGAAGAATGCTGGCTAGGCTATGCAGAGAAGAATTCTGTGTTGAAGTCAAAATAATGAGAACTCATTTGCAAGGTTAGTGCAGCTAGATTTCTGCTTTGGAAAAATCACCCCAGTTTCAGTGAGAGCAACTTTAGAGAGGAGAAAGTGAATGCAAGAAAGACTATTTGGTTCCTGGTAGTTTTAGGACTCTTCCTATGAGGGCCTAGGGATACACTATCGCAATTGACTGAGTCGAGTTCAGAGTGAGTCTAATTACATGTCCAGTCACTGATGAAGTCCCTTATGAGGTGATAGGAGGAAACAGTAAGAGAAGCTGTAAGAGTCATCATTCAGGATACACGTGAGCCTTAAGACACTGTTTTGCCACTGCTGTGTCCCTGTATCACTATTGCACGGTCAGTATGACTATGTCACACTCACATTGCCTGCTTCTGGTTTTGAAAGTGTGTGTGTGTGTGTGTGTGTGTGTGTGTGTGTGTGTGTGTGTGTGTGTGTGTGTGTGTGTGTGTACACATGTATGTAGATGCCAGGGGTCAACTTTGAGGGTCACTGATTGCTCTCCACTTTCCTTTTGCTTTCACAGAGTCTCTCACTGAGCCTGGGACTCACGGGCTGCCTGACCAAAGCTCTGGGATTATAGGCACATATGTCTGTGCCCGGCTTTTTAACATTGGTGGTGGACAGCCAAACTCGGGTCCTCCTGTCTATGTGGGAAGTACGTAAACGACTGAAGCCCCATGCCTGCTTCTTTGTATGTGCTCTCCTTTCTCTTGTCCCTCTGGCTTTTCACTGATATCCTAAGCAGTTTTCATGCAATCTGGGAATGAGAAGGAGAATTTGTTTAGCTCCACTAATTACAATTGCCCACACTGGGCCGCTTCACTGCCAGCCCATCCTCTGGGTGACCAGTTACTCCACACTGCTTCTATGAGCCTGGATTGACACTTAGCCAATTTCACTGTTCAGATTAAAGCTTTAGAGTTAGGCTGGTCACAGTGGTGCCTGTAGACCTGGCACTTTAATTACAGAGGTAGGAGGAGGACATAGTTCAGCGGCCTTCCTCTTCCCACTGAGCAGCCTTTGATAAACATCTCTGGCACCATCTCAGTCAGAGCCTGCATCTTGCCAGGACTCTAATGATAAAATCATCCCCAACATCTTCCTCTTGGGAAGTATTATTTATTGATTTCCCTTCCCATATCAGACAGTGTTAAGAGCTTTTCCTACATAAAGCCATCCAGCTTCAACAATAGCTCCATAAGAAGTGTGTTGTTTTACAGATGAGAAATCAGACTTACAGTTTTGAATGTTTTAGCTCAGAAAATACAAGTAGTAAGTGGCAGAATTGGGATGAAAAGCCAGCTCCTACATTAAACCCTACTGTGAGCATTTTGAGCAGCTCTTGGTGGTGCACATCAGAACCTGAGTTGTTCACTAAAGATCCAGATCCCCAAATCCTACCCAAGGTGCCTTGCCAAGAAAAGAAACTCAAAGCATGTTTAGCTTTTAGGTTTCCGAATCAGTATCCCACTCTGCTGCCCAAGCTAGCTGAAAAAAAAAAAAAAAAAAAAAGAACTATGTCCTCCTCCTACCTCTGATGTTCCCGGGGCCTGGGGTTTCATAAACTGAATGAGACAAAAATGCCATTGCAGAGAAAAGTGATTTTCTTTTTAAAACTAGGTTTGCCTTCACAATTGTGCTCTTTTCCTTCATGCTATTCAGCACAATGAAATAGCAGATCATTGGAGAGTATGAGGACTCCTGTTGGGAGTTGGCTGACCCTCTTTGTTCAGATGGTGCCAAGTTCTTCAAACAGAAGCAGCAGCCTCATGCATTGTTTGAAGCCATTTAGAACTAGAATTTTGCAGTTTTTCACATGTGCTCATATCCTGGCTGTTAGGATTCCTAGATTCTTGAAGTGACTAATAGCTATTTAAGAGCCATTGCTGGAGGTTGCTATGCTGTCTGTCTGAAAAGACACACGCCAGCTTGATTCTGAGAGAGAAATGATCAGACACAGCTGCTTACTCAGTCAGTGTTGTAGATATAATTCTGAATGGTCTTATTAACTAAGAAACACATAGCCAAATGCAAAGTTAAAAGTCCAAGAGGTCAGAGCACTAGCAAATAGCCCTTAGCTTACTAGCCACTGCCATCCTTCCCCTGAGAAAAGATACCTACTTCCTGTGTATCTGTCTTTTTATTGACTTTCTGTTATGCCTTCTCATTGGTTGTAAATCTAACCACATGACCTCCTCATCACTGCCTGTCTATACAGACCTCCAGGTCTCTATGGTTGGTATTGATATTAAAGGCATGTGTCTCCATGCTGGTGGTATCCTTGAACACACAGAGTCATGTGATTGGGATTAAGGGCATGTGCTACAACTGCCAGACTTCTGCTAAATGGCTTGCTATTAGCTCTGACCCCCAGGCAACTTTATTTATTAACATACAAATAAAATCACATTTCAGTACAAATAAACTTTCACCACACAATGTGACTGTCAAAGTCCATGTTTGGACAGTTGGTTCTGTGCTAACTTTTTGCTAAGCTCTTTGTTACCCACAACAGCCATTTGAAAGATCTCTCATCATACACAAACAATAACTTTCAGACTTGGAAGGATTACATTTCTTATCTAAAATTCCATCACATTGTCAATGGATGAGAC
The DNA here is from genome assembly GCF_903995425.1 of Onychomys torridus. Lineage (NCBI taxonomy): Eukaryota > Metazoa > Chordata > Mammalia > Rodentia > Cricetidae > Onychomys > Onychomys torridus. The sequence goes on from NC_050451.1 coordinate 21,945,858, forward strand.
TAGACAAAAACCTGAGGCTCTAGAGTTTCAAACTTGATGGTTTTTAGTACATTATGTTGCCTCTTATTGATGATTTGGTCATGATAAAAGCTCTATAAGGGCTGGAAAGATGGCTCAGAGGTTAAGAGCACCAATTGCTCTTCCAAAGGTCCTGAGTTCAATTCACAGCAACCACATGGTGGCTCACAACCATCTGTAATGAGATCTGGCACCCTCTTTAAATAAATCATTTTTTTAAAAAAAGCTCTATAAATCTACAGAAGTCTGACCAGAATCTTCTCGTGTAAGCTAGCTTCTTCCTCCTTATCCCCAAAGCACACCTTACTTTATTTAACACCTTGGATGACCTTCTTTATAATTACTTGTGACTTTCTTTCTGCTCTTACTGTACTTAGACCATTAACAATAACTCTAATGATAGAGGACATCAGTTTGAAGCATCTTAAATGTGGGATGTTACCCTGCACTCTTCTCACCAACCCCGTCCAGGTTTCCTGGTGCTTGTTAACTGGCACTTAGTGTTTGCTCCATGCAAATCTCTTATACAGTGGAAGACCTGGGTTTGTCCATGAATACACAGCTAGTAAGACCTAGGATTCAAGTATGGAGCTTCTTGATTGTGTGACACAATCCCTTAAACCCTGTCTCTTCAGAAGGGACTATAAATTAATCACTTTGTCTTCTACTCAGGGCCTAGCATCCTGCTAACAAAACTGGATGCTTTGGAATACAATGTGACAGCTACAGAGTTAGACACAGTGTCTAGTGTTCTTTCTTTTAGATATCCACTCTCCTGTTTACAGAAATTTGGGGTGTTTGTGATTTGGTACTGTTATACACACAGCTGCTATGAACCTTTTTCTACAGTGGCATTTGCATGGAATGGGATTGTGTGGCTATAAGGTTTACTAACCTTAGAAACTGTCCAATTGGTTTGCAGAGAGGTCATTTCTTCTTGTTTTCTTGCCCCCAGGATCTGCTTTCTTGCCAGCATTCAGGTTGTCATGCCTTAGAGTTGAGTCATTCAGGCATCAGCATTGTTCTCATTTGTATTTCTTTGATGACTACTGATATCAAGGACTTCTTATATGTTTATTAGCTGTTTGGTTATCTAGGGAATGGTATTCAGCAGTTAAAAAAAAAGAACAAATTACAATTTCCCACATCAGCATGAGCCAACTGCAAAACCATTAAGTTGAATAAAACATTCAGATACATTAAAAGAGGAGTCTTGCAATATGATTCCATTTATCTTTCAGCAGCTCACAAAACAAGCAAAACTAATCTGTGGTGATAGTTGTTAAAGGGAATGGACTTTGGCTTAATAGTGTAAGGGGACTCTGTAGGATAAAGACGGTGTTTTAGATCTTGATGAAGGGTCTTATGAGTATAATCCACATGTAAACCAATTTTATTTAAACCTTTGCCAGTCAATGTTTTAATTTAACATTTTTGGATTTTTATCTCCCACCAAGCAGGAGTATTGTTCCCAAGTCTGAGCCCTGCTCCACTCCCTCCCTTGGATCATCTGGTTCTGTCTTTGAACACTGCCCATCTCTCTGCAAGGTGGGAATCACCCCCTAGAGTTGAGTACTCACTTCTCCAGTAAGCAAGTTCTCAATTCTATTAGTGAATATGGCTCTTCTTCCTAGTAGGAATTTGAGGGGATAATTTAATTTATTGAATTCTTCAATTTTGTTCTTATAACTCCCATTAAATAAACTGCAAAATTGGGCTTGAGGCATTTGAATAGTTTATATTGATTCTTTCCCAGAATGTAATCTAATTCTATGATTCTGGAGTCAGCTCTGTTCTTTCTTTCCAGTGGAAGAAAACCAGAAATGTACCTTATTTCCTAGAGGACACTCTTCTGTAGCCAGGCAAGTTTGCTCCAGTGGTGCATTATGTAACCACCAACACCGGCACTTCCCTGACTATTTGTTTGATCTTACCAACGGATGAAACTGGTGCTCATATAACTAGCTATAATGTATTTTCAAGAAGTACAAGCTTGTTGTGGAGATGAATTTTACACCCACGTTGCAGCCTAGCTTTTACCAAATTTATATGATGTCAATTCAGTAGAGGTCGTAGGGTGTGATTTTGTTTGTTTGTTTGATTTTGCATTTTAGTGTTTTATTTTGTTTTAAGTTGAAAAGCACAGGAGATAGTCCAGAAAGGTACTTGCCCCTCAAGCATGAGGACCTGCATCCCTGAAGCCCCCATAAAGCCTGATGTGGGAGCATGTGTCTTAATCCTATGGCCAGATGGGAGGAAAAGACAGGAGACTCCCAGACACTTGTGAGCTAGCTACCCTGGTGGACTTAGCAGCAAATACATGACCCTGTCTCTAAGAAGGTGGAAGGTGAGGAGCAGTTTGTAAGATTATCCTCTGTTCTTCACATGTGCACCCACACTACACACTACACACATGAACACATACTTATGTACACATCATATATAAAATTGCAGTAAGAAATATATAAATTTATTTAGATAAAATTTAGCCATTTTTAAGTGTACAGACTTGGTGGCAAGAACCTTCATACTGTTGTATTTATTTCCACCACCCACCTCCAGTGCCCTTTTCATTTTGCAAACTGGAATTCCATGTTCATTTAACACTGTTCCTCTCCCCCAGCTCCTAAAACCACAACTCCACCTTCTATCTCTGTGAACATGTCTGATATTGACATCTCTTACAAGTGAGAGCATACAGTCTTTGACCTTTTATAACTGGCCCTTTCACACCATGCAGTATTCTCACGGTTTATTCATATGGTTCCATATGCATGCCTTTCCTTTGCAAGGCTGCATACTAACCATAGTGCTCATAAATTGTGCTGACATTTTGTTTAGTCACTGATCCTCCAGGGACATCTGGGTGGCTTTTTCTTTTGCCAGTGATGATTATGACTGTGAACATGTGAGTGCAAATACTGTTTTCAGTTCAGGGCATGTGCATGTAGCTAGCAGTAAAATTGTTGAAATGTGTAATAATGTTATTTTAAATTATATTTTCAGGAAATGCCAATTTGTTTGTTTGGTTTTTCATAGTAGTTGTACCATTTAACCGCTCCCAAAAATGCATGAGGATTCTGATTTCTCCAAATCCTGGCTTTTTAAAAAATTTAAAAAAAATATTTTTTTTATAATAGGCATTCTAATGAGGTAGTAATTCACTTGGTTCTGATTTACCCTTTCTCACAACTGGTAAAAGTGACCCTTTGTTTATTTTCCTATCGGCTACTGTGTACTTTTGTAGAAATATTTATGTGAGTTGTTTGCAGACTTACAGAGGTAGTGGTTGGTTGTGTCCTGTTGTTGCACTGTAGAAGTTGTTCACATAGTTGTGAACTTGCACTTACCTCCCTTGTCTCCACACTAAGGCACATCCTTCACTCACCTTTGCAGTTTCACCCCACAGTGCAAATAGTTTATTTTGTAAAACATTTGCTAAACACCTGTTACAAGTTTGACAATAGTAAAAGCAATGGGGTGCTACAATGAATAAAAACTGAGCAGGACCCCTGTCCTCCCCAGGCATACATTCTATTCAGAACAGGAGAAACACCAGCAATCAAACCACAGCTATGAAGTACAGTTAACACCACAAGGAGAAGCTCACAGAGGAAGAGGGACCACAAAGTGTTGATGGAGGCGAGGGGCAGGGCAGGTGTCTTGGGGCCGCATTTGACTGAAGACTGAGGAGTATAGCAGGAATCTTAAAAGTTCTTATTAATAAAATCAAACCTATCCAGGTATTGGGGTGAATGCTGGAAGATCAGAGAGACAGAACAAGCCACAGCGACCTCACCTCGCCAGTTCCTCAGCTGATCCTGTTTCCTCAGACTGGAAGCCTCTGAGTCCTCATCCAGAATGAATCTCAACTGAGCTGTGCTGTCCAAAAGCCTAAAAGCTTAACCAGCTGTAGTGGATAGCCATCCCAGCATTGGCCTGGAAGTTCCAAGCCCCAATGAGGCTTGGGTAATGGTCACGCCCACAAGGTGGGGCAGAGGAGGAAGCGGAAGACCCAGAACCAAGAGAGAGACCTCCTCTCGATCCTGGGTCTTCCACTTCCTCCTCCACCCCGCCTTGTGGGTGTGACCATTACCGAAGCCTCAATGGGGCTTGGAACTTCCAGGCCAATGCTGGGATGGCTATCTACTACAACCAGCCAAATGTTTAACTAGTTTCTGGTCTTCCTGGCTTATATATCTTTCTCTTTCTGCTGTCACTCCCTGGGATTAAAGGCTCACTTTCTGGGGTTAAAGGTGTGAGTCACCAAGCCTGGCTGTTTCCAATGTGGCCTTGAATTCACAGAGATCCAGAGGGATTTCTGTCTCTGAAATGCTAGGATTAAAGGTATGAGTGCCACCATTTTCCAGCCTCTGTATCTAGTGGCTGTCTGTTCTCTGACCCCAGATAAATTTATTAGGGTGCACAAATTTTGGGGAACATAATACCACCACATTCTCCCTTTTTTGAATCAGGTACATTTTGGACTTACCAAAATAGGATAGATAAAGGAATTATTTTCTCTGAATTTGTCAAATATGAATGGATGAGACACTTTTTAGGTATTTATTGCTTTTATATATGGTATATATAGTTATTGTACTTTTGTATATAGTTTTTCTCATATTAGTTACAACTTTTTTCCTTTTTTTTCTTTTTATTAAAATATAAAAGGGGAAATATGGTGATATTTTATTTGTACTGAAATGTGATTTTATTTGTATGTTAATAAAGTTGCCTGGGGGTCAGAGCAAGCCAGAGCAGAAGCCGAGCAGTAGTGGTGCATGCCTTTAATCCCAGCACTTGGGAGGCAGAGCTAGACAGGATCTCTGTGTGTTCAAGGACACAGCCAGCATGGCGACACATGCCTTTAATCTCAATACCAACCAAACCTGGAGGTCTGTACAAACAGGCAGTGGCGAGGAGGTCATGTGGTTGGGTTTACAACCAATGAGAAGGCAGAACAGAAAGTCTATAAAAAAGACAGGATACAGGAAGTAGCTCTCTTGCTGAGGGAAGGACAGGAGCAGCAGTGAAGGGTAAGGTTTATAGCTCTTAACTATTGCTCTGACCTCTTGGCTTTTAACTCGGCAATTGGCTCTGTGTTTCTTATTTAACAAGACGGTTAGAGCTACAGAGGAGAGATGGGAGAGAAGAATGACAGTGTATGGAGGAAAATTTCAAGGAAAGCAGGAGTACAAGGCAGCCCTTTCTTGGCTAGGCAATAATGATTGATACTAGCAGGATAATGATTGCTCTTGTACTTACGGTTGCCAGTAATAGTTATTTTCTTTCCAATGGCCTATACGGTTTTAAATTTTTAACATTTGACCTTCAGATAATTATAGATTGACACTCAGTTGTGAGAAATAATAAGAGTCAGCTCAGTTTCTTCACCTTCAAAAGCATACTGAATGTCATCACCTTGACTGATCACAGTGTTTGGGGTATGCCTCATGTTGTCTCCTCAAAGCCTCATTCTTTCCCACCTCTACCCTCCTCAACCTCTTAATCAGTCAGCTATAATTTCTATAATCCCGACCTTCCAGCAACATTTTGTAAATAGTCATGGAGTTTAGAATTTTGGGGTTGGGATTTTTTTGTCTCTGCCTACTTTATCCAGGTTGCTGAATGTTGTTCTTTTTTATTTGTTGAGTAATAGTCCGTGCTATGTAGCTACCACTGTTTGGTTCACTGTTCACTCAATGAAGGACCTTGTAGGTGTTAGTAGTTTCAGGATATTATGAACAAAGCTGCAGCAAATTCTCACATGCAGGTTGCTGTGTGAACTTTGTTTAGGTTTCCCTGGGACAGATGTCTAGCAGTGTGATTGCTGGATCTTGTTGTGGTGGTTAGTTTGGTTTTGCAGTAATCTGGATATGTCTGATTTTCCTGTAATATATTCTGGTCACATTCATCCCAACACCCCCTCTTAGCCTCCTCCTACCCTCCTTAGTTCAAATCTCATTTTCATGACTTTTTTCTTTTCTTTCTGGTTTTGCTTTGTAATGTGCTGATTTTAACCAGGCACAGTCATGTCAGCATGAATGTGACACTACCCACAGAAGTATGAATAATTCACCAGTGCCTACATATCTGAAGACAATCATATCTTCTCCTCCAGCAGCCCTAGACAGTTTCTAGCTTCCCTGGGTGGAGCTTCCCATGAACCCCTCCTCTATGACTGAATGTTTTCTTGTTTAGTCTTGTATGTACCCTGTGTAGGCAATCACAACTATTGTGAGTTTATGAATGTCATGGCCACATCATGCTAATAGATAGCATTTCATAGCTTCCTCCATATGGTTTGATGTTTTCATTCTTTTCATTTCCTCTTCCATAATATTCTCTGATACTTGGCATAGGGATATGTATGTCTCATTTAAGGCTGAGTACCCGATAGTCCCTTGTTCTCAGCACCTTGATCAACCATGTGTCTCTACTGCAACTTCTTTAATGGCTAAGGAATAGCACTAGTCTATAGGTAAAAACATAAATATTTGAGTCAGTTTGACACCATGTCAAATTGGCAACACAAAAGTAGTATGTTCACCTCTAGTTTCTATGGCCTCCCCAGTGATAGGACTTTGACTAGGTCCATAGTTCAGTGCACAAGCTCCCTCCTATGGAGCAAGATTCAGGTTTAATAAAAAAAAATCATTTGTTCACCTTCATAATAGTCATGACACCATTGCACTAGAGACCTTCTCTTCATTGCTAAAGAATCTTTTCATGTGTTAGGGATTTAGTGTTGATAATTTTCATTATTTGAAAGATGCCCATTTTCCTTCTGAGCCCCATGTTTTCTGATGAGGTAACTACTGATATTTTTACTGTTTGCTTTTTTATGTTCAGGCTATATTTTGTTTCTTTCTCCTGACTTTCAAAGTTATTTCATTACTGTCTTAGTTAGGGCTTCTGTGGCTGTGAAGAAACACCATGACCAAATGCAACTTGGGGAGGAAGGGGTTTATTTCAGATTATGGTTCCAAATCACAGTCTATCACTGAGGGAAGTCAGAGCAGGAACTCAAACAAGGAAGGTACTGGGACACAGGAGCTGATGTAGGGGCCATGGAGGAGTGCTGTTTACTGACTTGCTCAGCCTGCTTATGGCATCCATGACTACTGACTGGCCTTGGAATGAGATGGTCCCTCCCACATCAATCTTGAAAATGCTTTCCCACAGACCAATCTGGAAAGAGCATTTTTTGAAATTTAAACTTCCTTTTTCCAAAATTGATTCTCGCTTGTATCAAGCTGCCACAAAACTAGCCAACACTACTACTTAAGTTTCAGCCTTTGATTATGTCTTGGTATGTCCCAGTATCTCCAGTGTATGGCACTAATGAAGTTATGTCTCTTATTAAATTTGGGGAATTATCAGTCATTATTTTTTCTTGTACTCTTCAGCAAAACACTTTTCTCTTTTACTCCCAGGACTTTGGTGATGTGTCAAAGTTATAATTGTAGTTACAGTTTTATAGTTCCCCAGGTTCCCCTTAAGGCTCTATATTTTAACAGATGTTTATATTGTATTGTTTTACTTCAGTTTCCTGAATTTTTTCTCTTTTCCAATTCTGATGCTGAGAAAGTTTCCAGTATTTTATAATTTTCCATTTGGCTCTTCAGTACACCTTCTGTTTCTTTTCTGACAGCATTTAAACATTATAATATGAATCTGTGGTCTATGTTGCAGCCTGAAGCCCTGCTGATGTCTGTGGTCTACACTGCCACCTGAGGCCATGGTGATGTCTGAATCTGTACTGCTGATGAGGGCCATGTCTGCTTCCAAGGCCTACTGCAGCCTGGGACTGTGTTGATGTCTATGGCCCGTGTTACCACCAAAGGCCATAGGCTGTCTGTGGTCTGTTCTGCTGCCTGAGGCCATGTTGATGACTGTGGGCCATGCCACTGCTGGAGGCCATACTGATCTGAGTAGGCTATGCTGTTACCTGAGCCCATGGTGATGCCCAGGCCCTGCTGTGGTTGAGAGCCGTGTTTGGGTCTGTAGTCCTGCTGCACCCAGGAGCTGTGTTGACATTCATGTACTATGTTACTCCTGAAGGCTCTTTGGATGTCCATGGTCTGTGCTTATATCTGAGGCCATGTTGATGTCAGTGATCCATGCTGCTGCTAGGGCCTTTTTCTGGGACTGTGGTCCTACTGCAGCTGTAGTGTTCAAGGTCTGTGTTGTTGCCAGAAACCAGGTGGAAGCCCATGATCTGTGCCATCTTGCTGACTCTAAAGACCAAGGAAGCTGCTTTTGCAGGGATACTGGTTACTGAGATGCACAGTTGAGAAAGGGAGATGGAAGGCTTCTGTGACAACCTATATCCCTCCCCCAACCCCCCAAAAGTATCAGCCTAATCAGGAAGCCATCTTAAAAGGTGTAATAAAGATGCTGAAGGGTAGCACTCCTCAATTGATGGCTTATGGTAGAGGTGTGGGAAGGGAAGGACTCAGTTCTAAGGCTACTGAGCATTTGACCACATTTCAGTGAGTATATAGATAATGAAAATTGGACCTTTGTTGTTGTTGTTGTTTTGTTATATGTATGTGGATTACAAGGGGTTGGGCTTGGAAGGCCTGGGAAATGAATGTGATCAGGGTGTGTGATATGGAATTCCCAAAGAGTCAATAAAAATATTATATTGAAAAAAAGTAAAAGGAATCTTCAAGAAAAATTTCTAATTTGAATGTGTGTGTGTAATTGCTTATAAAACATTTTAATATAATATTTTTGTTGATCTTTGAGAGTTTAATACAATGTGTTTTGATCATATTTACCTCTACTTCGCCCTCCAATCCTCTCAGATCCATATCCACTCCCCATCTTCCTACTGTTTTCCAATCTCATGTCCTATTTTTTCACATAGTTCACTGAGTTCAATTTGTGCTGTCCATATAGTCATGAGTGTGGGGTCACCCACTGGAGCTTGGTTGATCTCCCTGGACACAACCTTAAAAATAAACCGACACTTCCTCTCCTGGAAGTCATCGACTGTCAATAGCACTTCAGTTAGGGTGAGGGCTAATGAGCACCTCTCCCCTCTGTGCTATGATGTTTGACTTTGTGCAGCTCATGTGCAGTCAACCAGAGTTGTCAAGAGTCTATAAGGGAAGTGCTCCTGTCATGTCCAGATGATACTGTTTTCTCTCTGACTCCTGGCTCTCAGTCACTTTAAAATCTTTGTTAGATAAAACCTACAGCCTTGGCATCTTGGCATTGGTATTTACTGACAATTTTTGTCATTCGATTTAAGAGATTTAGGGTTCTGAATAATGATAGATAGTTTGCATGTGTGTTCGTGTGTAGAAGGTTATGTGAAGGGCAGGCCTGGGTGTTAGGGGTCTTCCTCAGTTGTTCTTCAGTTTAGCTATCAACACAGGGTCTCTGGCTGTCCTGGAGCTTGCTGATCTTGTGAGGCTAGCTGACTCACAGGGATATACTTGTCTCTGCCACCCCAGTGCTTGGATTACAGAAGCCTGCTACTCCACCTGGTTTTTATGTGTTTGATGGGTGTTGAACTCAGATAGTCATGCTTTCATAATAAGCATTTTACTGATTAAGCCATCTCTAGCCCCTGGATAATTTTTAAATTAAAACTGGTGTTGGTTATTGGTTTATGAGACCATGAGTCCTAGTCAACTTTCTATTTTCAACAGTTTTTTCTGTTCCCTACAGAGTGGACAGTCCAGCCTTGAGATTACCAGCTCTGGGGAGAAATCTAAGCTACCAGTTGGAGTATATTGACACTAGAGGCAAGAGGTCTTGTTACATCTGATTGGGAGTAAGAGCTCTGGCTCCCTGCTGTGTCTTATCAATATTCCCTGGCTGAGAAGTAGAGGAGAGCTGTGGTGGCTTGAACAAATGGCCCCCAAAGGGAGTGACACTACTAGAGGTGGGGTTTTGTTGGAGTAGGTGTGACCTTGTTAGAGGAAGTGTGTTACTGTGGAGGTGGGTTCTGAGGTCTCCTTTACTAAAGCTATGCTCAGTGTGACACACAGTACACTTCCTGTTGCCTGCAGATCAAGATGAAGAACTCTCAGTTACTTCTCCAGCTTCACATCTGCCTGTTTGCTGCCATATCCTGCCATGATGTCAATGGAGTAAACTCCAGAAACTGTAAGCCACCCCAATGAAAGGTTTTTATTTATGAGAGTTGCTGTGGTCATGGAGTCTCTTCATGGCAATGGAAACCCTAACTAAGACAGAAGCCATTACAGGTGAAAGCTAGGGAGTGTCTGTTTCTAGAAGGGCTCCTTTTAGGAGCTCCACATCCTCAGCAGGGCAGGAAGTGCTTCTAGATTCATCCTTGGGGATCTGCTAACATTATGGTGGGGTTAGGGTTAAGGAATTGTTTTTGCAATTGTTCTCTCTCTCTCTCTCTCTCCTTCTATCTCTCTCTCTCTCCCTCTCTCTCCCCCTCCTTCCTTTCCTCCCTCCCCCTCTCTCTCTGTCCTTTCTCTTTTTCAGAGCCTCAATACATAGCCCAGACTATCTTCAATCTCTGAGTCTCCCTGTCTCAGCCTCTAGAGTGCTGGGTTTATAGGCATGCACCACCATGGTCAACTCCTTCTGCAATTGAAGAAACAAAGTCCTGACCTCTTTAACTTTCTCTGGTTGAATATTTGCTCTGGTAGGGTGACCACAGGCTCTTCTCACAGCTTGGAGAGGGTGCAAGTTTGCAAGGTTAGGATATCATGGAGCATTGCACTGTTGGTTGTAATGACCCTTATGTACAGCAGAGTTTGTGTTTGCTAGACGTTTTTCTTTTTGGTCTTGTAGCTGCTGCTTTCATGTTTCTTTCATTAAGGATTTCTGTTGTCTTCCCCATTGGGATTTCTTAAGCCTTGCTTACTTAGCACTCAGGCTGGGATATGAGTGGCAAAAAGAAACCATGGAGCACTCGCTGTCTCAAAGCTTTCTGAATCCCGAAAGCCTTTCTGTATTTTTTTAGAGTTATGTTTGTTTTACCTACAATGCCTAGGGTTTTGTTTTTATTTAGCTGGACAAAATGAAAAAAATATACTTACCCTATGTTTCTGTGTATAAAAGTATCTATTTAATTTCAGAAGTATGAGTCTATTTAAATATTCAATATATATTTATGTACCGACTCAGAAAGGTTAAGTTGCTTTGTGAAGAGTGTCTGTGCTGCTGACAGGACCATCTGCTCTTTTGTTTGTTTTATGCCAATAATAGAATCTACATTTATGGAACTCACAGAATTCTTGTCTACCCCCTTGCTTCAGACTCTAGGTAGTCACGTCCTTATGTATAGCTATCTAATTATCCTCCTATGTAGTCATCTAATCCTCCATCCCATCTCCATCCACATTCTGTATACTCCTTTCTCTTGTCATCATCTAATGGTCTGCTCTTGGACACACTGGGTTTTTTGAGACAGTTTCTCTGTGTAACCATCCTGGCTGTCCTGGAACTCGCTCTGTAGACCAGGCTGGCCTTGAACTCATTGCCTCTGACTCCTAATCCTAAGTGCTGGGATTAAAGATGTGCCACCATCACCCAGCAACATACTGTCTTTTCAGTGAGACCTGGTTGCACAGCTCCTTACAGACATCTGGCATACCCCACAGTAGAGGTTCAGGTTTTGAGGAAACCATACATAACACAATTGGATCCTCTCATTTAATACACTATATATAGCATCTCCTTTTGGTGGTCTGTTTATTTTTTAATGAAATAGTACTTTAGAGGTTTGTTGCCAGAGCTGGTTGGCAATGGAGCTCAGGCATCTCAACAAAATCAGTGGGTCTGCTGCCAGGCTTTTTCCTCTCTTTGGCTGGGCATGAGCAAAGCCAATCTGCAACACCGTTCTTGTCATCACCATGTACTGTGGTGTTGCCAGCAGGTGGCCTAAAACATTTTGGTGCCTGTCTGAGGTAGTGGAAATTAAATTTCTGTATAAGGATGTTGAACATATTATTGGAGTAGGCTTTAATTATCTTCCAATGCAGCATGGGGAGGCAGAGCCTTTAACTAGTGGCTGTCATTATGTGGACCTTTTTGACACTTATGAGGGGCAGAAACTGGCTCAGATGATTCCTGAAGCAGTCTGTGGCCTCTCTCATGAATAAAGCATGCTGTGTAATCACAGTGACAGAGCCAACACACTCATAGATGGTGTGCTTGTTATCCCATCAGTTAACAAGGAAAGGAAACACAAGTTTAGGCTTATTTCTGTTAGCAAACCACCGCTCTATCTAGAAAGTGTTTGGTTAATCCATGGATTCTGAATTTAGGATTTTAATACCCACTGGATGAAGAGACTGTCAAGAATACTCAGCTCAGCTTAAAGATAGATGTTTGACAGGAAGTCTGAAGGAACTGTCTGCCCAATAAGGAATGTCCACTTGTGTTTCCCTGAAATGGCAGCTTGGGAGAGTAAGAAATTATTTTCACTATTGTCTAAAAGAGATCAACTGTATGCACTCTAATTACTTTTGAATAAATGACATTTTTGTATGCTTTGTAAACTAAATGCATAAAGAGGTGGGGGTTGGGGATTTAGTTCAGTGGTAGAGAGCTTGCCTAGCAAGTGCAAGGCCCTGGGTTCGATCCTCAGCTCAAAAGAATAAAAGATATAGGTGGATGAAAATTACCTTCCTATTTCTGTGCCCATCTGTCCAGTTCTTTTCTTTTCTAATTTTAAGCACCATAGTCTGAATTTAGCACTTTTTTTTTTCCTCAAGAAAAATCCATGCATGATTTGCATACAGAATCAAGATGATCTCTAAACCTTCAGGGCATGAGGCACAGAACAAATGTGCAACTCTTCAAACAGGTATCCAATGGAGACAAGGGAGACTGATTGGCATCCCCTTCCCTCTCTTAGAGGCAGTGTGCCTTCTAGCTGCCTCCTAATGAGCCACTTCCTGGACATGTGGGAGTGGGAGATGCTCCACTCTGTAATTGGCAGGGTTTTGAGCATTTGCTAGTACCATGCTGGAGTTAGGGCTATCCCTCCCTCTGACCCAGAGATTAGTCTTTTCCCTGCCACTCCATGACATGTTCCTTTGTATCTAGTCCTGTCTTTCTCCAGGGGTTCAGAGGGCCTAGCCTTCTCTGAGACCCTCATTTTTTTCAGTTTATTTCTCCAGCACACAACTTTCTCAAACTAGGTGAGAAATTTTTCTGTGTTGATGTTGGAGTCTGAGACTAATCGGCATGGAGGGTTACAGTCCTGACTTACATTCCTGCCAACTTCCATGGGAGGTGAATGCAGTTTAACCTGGAGAGATTTGGATCCTAGACTAGCAAAAAGATTTATTTTATTTCATTTTTTAGAGATCTTATTTTACTCTATTTTGAGTCACAATCTCATCATTGTATCAAGGGCTTAAAAATATTGTGCAGTGAAATTGCTCTTTTAAAACTCAAAAATACCTAGAAATATGTCTTTCTTGTGGCATGTTTGAAATTGGACAGACACAAATAAAGATAATCAAGTTGTAAGCAGAAATATTCAATCTTGAGTTCAGCAGAGGTATTAATATACTGAAAAATCTATTTGGGGGACTCTAATTTCCCTAACTAAATACATGCCCTTCTGGAATATGACTTAGGGAGGTAGGGTACCAGCAAACTTCCTTGACCTCCTCTATGCCTGTCACAATGGCAAACTGTTACATGGCTTGTCTGCCTGAGCAAATCCCACTGCCTATTTCAAGGCGCTCTTTGTAGATTTTCAGGAACACAAAATACCTTAAAAAATGACAGCAAACCAAGATTTGCAGCCAACTCAGTCCTTTCAGTCATTGACATAGTTGGTGATCAAGAATTCCCATCTCTTCATACAATACCATGTTTTTCAAGTATCTGACTTGGAATGATCATTGCCTTCAGGAGGAACACTGTGGACACATTCCTTTACAGTTTCAGGAGTGAGAAGAGATTCTTGCTTTCTATGCTTTTTATGTTGCCTGTGTGTCTGCTCATTTGTTCTCAGAGTCAGTCATCATTTGGCATCAATAAGCTAACACAGATTGAGTACCAACTGCATACCAGGCACTCTGCCAAGAGTTACCCATCAGGTGCTTTCCTTTTTGAGGGCTTATACTTTAATGAAAGTGAATCATTAAACCTGACAAAGAGAATGTTGTTTGAGCAACACATAATAAGGAAACATGAAAATTAATGGTTTTGAAAAAGAAGTTGAAAATGTCATTCGGGGTAACACAAGATGGCAGGGTAAGCTGGGGGACAACTTTAGATAATGAGACCAGGAAAAGTTTCTCTGAAGACACTCAAAGTTTTTAGAGGAGGAAATAGCAAGTACTGAGCCTAGAATCATAAGAAGGAGGCTCTCAGAGCTGCAGAAGTGTGAGTGGGAAATCAGAGTGTGGTGGCTCTGCTGTGTTTGGACACAACTGTTTCCCTGGAGGGCCATGGGGCATCATGCAAAGGTTCAGAGGCAACAGGAAGTAACAACAGATGGAAGGATAGATCTGGGGCTTATGAGAAAAGGTGAAGTAAGATTAGAGACTGATAAAATAATTCATGTGTGATAATTGACTGTGGAATTGTTATTGAGTCTCTGATTTTTAGAGATAGAGACAGCAGGAGGGTAACAGTTTTGTGGAGAGATGAGAAGGTAAAAGGGGGTGAAAAGAGAACACACACACACACACACACACACACCCCACAAAGTACCTTTAGGCAGTTGACTATGGTATATCCATGTGAAAGAGCATTATTCAGCCATTAGAAGGACTATCTCTAGGATATATAATTTCAATGGAAAATAATGTATTAAGCACTGGGAGTATCTGCTATGACCAACACTATTCTAAATGCTCTAAATATTCTAAATCCTACACATTGGATCAGTGCTCAGTTTCTCACTGGGAGTGCTCCTATTATTGCCCCATTATAGCTGAAAAAAAGTATTATATATTAAAACACTTGACCAACGTCCAACAACTAGACAGTGGGGTAAGCTGGACTCAAGTGGGGGTTAAACCCAGAGCATGTTCTCCTCCTGCTCATGTGCTTGCCTCTACCAGCACAGGCATCTCTACATGAGTAGCTGAAGTTTCGTCAGAGTCCTTGCCACTAGCTTTAGTGATGTGGTTTAGAATGCCTTTCTCCCTAGTCCTCTCGCTCCTAAGGAAATCTCAGTACCACAGCTACATGGTGCGTGGTCATGTCCTGCTTTACACAGGAAGTAAGAATTTTCTGTCCTCTTTGCCCCTGAGCAGGTATTTCCTTCTTTAGTGGATAATCCCTGGGTTAAAACCACCACTGTTGTCAGTTGGTGGTAGTGCACACCTTTAATTCCAGCATTTGGGAAGCAGAGGCAGGAAGATCTCTGAGTTCAAGGCCAATTTGGTCTACAGAGTGAGTTCCAGGACAGTCAGAGCTGTCACACAGAGAAAACCTGCCTTGAAAAACAAACAAAAACCAAAACAATAACAAAAAATGCACTACTGTCTTCATGGATTATTTCTGGAAGAATCTACAGGAAACTGAGAGCCATCATTACTTCTAGAAGTACAGTCTTGGAGGGTCAGAAGTAGGAAACCTCATATGGTGTTACTTTCATTTAAAAAAGAACAGGAAAGGAAAGACCCAGGCTAACACCCCCCATTCCTGTTTATTTGGGCAGGCCACTGCACAGGCACACAAATGGGCCTTGGGGTCTGCAGGCAGCTTTTCATGGGAGGGAAGCAGTCAGCCTTCATCCAGGATATGTTGTTAGAGTGAATGTGGAAGGCAATACAAAGGCTAAGATGTCCATCTATCTCATCCTCTCTGGAACACAGAGATTTGTTCAATGAAACACTAATGGGGAATGGGACCACTGATGAAAATAAAATTGAGGATCAGTTGACCTTGAAATTGAGGAGGTATCCATGTTACACAGATGGGCCCAACATAAACACAAAAATCCTTTTAATCCTCATAAGAGACCCATGTGAGATGGACTCATTCTCTTATTCATAGATAGAGAAGGAAGGCCAAGAGCCAAGGAATATAGACCATCTTTAAAAGTTGGAAATGACAAAGAAGTTGATTCTCTCCCAGGACTTCAAGAAAAGAATATAGTACTCTTGGTCCTCAGATTCTGGCCCAGGGAGACCTCCATGGGATTTCTAGCTTGCAGAAGTACAGATACTGTGGGCCAAGTAAAACAAGGTTTGACTTGAAGCTAATACACCCTGCTGCTCAGAATGGATCAACATTATCAATTTAGTGTAATACCCATGGCACTGTTTACCAATGACTAAAGATACCATGCACTGCTGAGCTCCCAAAATGAAGATCTGACCACAGGTTCCATCTAAGGCAATTATCAGCGTGAAAAATGTGTTCCTCGTGAGTGGATATGGTGCCATGCTGCTAAACTTTGTGGAAATATATTCTTACAACTCTGAAATTTTAATACAAGTCATAGGATCTTTGAGAAAGTAGGTTTAGGCATCTTGTCAGACACTGGGTATGTGAAATTCTAAAGTAAAACAACTGTGGGGACCAATCAGATAAAAACTTGATTGAAAAAACAAAAACAAACTAAAGGGGTAGCCATGAGACATGCCAGTTTACAGGAAAGAGAGAATATTTAAAATTTGGAAACTGTTCAGTATTTGCTTTTCTTGTGCTCACCAAATTAACATGGAGTGGATGAGAGGTCAAGTGAAGGTGGGCTCAGGAAGTGGGAAGAGGACACTCAGTTCATGGAAGCCTGGGAGTGGAGCTCATGCACTCATCAATTAGACCCACATAAAACTGTAAAGGTCAAACAATCAGTACATGAATGACCAAAGGCTCGGAGGCAACATCTCCAGCACTAGGAAAACTCTCAGGCTTATAAGTGTCCTCAGGTGTTTTCCTCAATTAACCCGAGCACAAGCAGTGGAGGCTTCTTCATGTAAAGGCAGTGCTTGACTAGACTTAATCTCAGGGAAACCAAGTCTTCCAGGAAGGGAGATAATAGTTCATGTTTGCTCTATTATCTTGGCCTTTGCCTTATACATTATTTGCAGAGGTTGGTCACCATTTGGGATAGGAAAATCCATGGCTATCCTGGGAAATAGGTGCTGCTAGCAGGTGCTGAGGAATACTTAGCTAAAACCAAGTGCTGCAGAATACTTAGCTAATACTTCGCTAAACCAGGAAAGTCATTTTCTTGAAATTCTGTTCAAGAAGGTGAAATAATCAGTATTAGTTCAACTGGACCTTCAGCAGTCCTAAAGATGGAATTGATTTATTCAGTGAATAAAGCATGAACTTACCAATATTGGCCCGTGATTCTGATGGAAGCTTTCCTTCTAGCTACTGGGAGATAAGTGTCCTGAGAGTAGAAACACTTGGGAGTCTGTGTCTTTGCTGATTGCAGCTTTGTCCTATAAGCAAGCCATGGAAGATATGTGGAATTGTAGGGTCTAGAATGATGACTTAGATTATGTTGGTTTGGATACTCTCATCTCCACGATCTTCAGCAATACCAGTTTCTCATTTGCCGAGTCAGTACAAAATAGTTTCATTTGTCATTTGTTAGAAGGAACCAGGACAGCACACAGAGTGTTAAACAGGGGTGCTGCTCAGAGTAACACTCAGCAGACAGTAGTAATGAAGTTTTTGTTAATGGAGGTGCTCACAGGAATGCTGCTACTCCCTGTTTTGTTCTGAATTGTTAGGCAGAAGAATCTTGGCATCGTTAGTCTAGTGTTGCAGTTAAATAGGTATTTAGCCCAAGGGTTAGCACACTGTACATACTCAATATTAGCTACTACTGTACAGGTGTTACTAAAATTATATTGCACTTTGGAGCTAAAGTCAAACATGTTCATTAAGTAGAGTAGGTAGTTAGTCACCCTTTGGAGATGCAAGAAAAAGATTTATTGAAGTCATTTTTCCTGGCTTCAAGTTGATTGGCCTACTTAATGTGACAAAATCTCTGTGGCAGACACTCTAGTGGTCCATTTATATCCCAGCAGAACTGACTGTTTCCAACTATTAACACCTGAGATAACATCTGGACTTTTCTCCATTGACTAGCCAAGGCATGGGGTTACCCAAATGTGCTGGGGACAGTGTCACACCTCCCAAGCAGCCATAGCTCCTTTCCCCTCAGTGGGGCTGCTTCACTGACTTCCATGTTCTTTGATGGAATAAAACCTGGCCACAGCAATTATCCCCTGAGCGAAGACTTTAGAAATTTTTCTATGGTCTTTGCCTCCATTTCTGAAGTCCTTATTTGCCCTTGACTTAGGGTCTTCTCCTGGAGGAATTCAATTTGAGACATTCAATTTCACATGAAATTATGGATGTGATGGCTATTGTAAAACACAAAATACTCTATAAAAGTGTCTTGCTCTCATGCCAGCATGTAAGTTCCCTCAGACACATGTCTACCTGAGTCATCACTGAAAGCTAACAGGGTCCTCATCTTAACTCTGGCCTTCACATTATTATTTGGGAACTATTGGGGCTGCATACTGTGCCGTCTTCCTCTGACATTTTGATAATTATTTGAATTTACCTCATTTCATTGTCTGTATATGTGCTGTTTGACCAAAACTAAGCTATCAACTCACAAGTAAAGGTAGTTCTATCTTCTTCAAATCAAATCTATCTGAAATCTAAGGGTATAGTACCCACAATTGTGCTTGGCATAAGTAGGAGCCTAGTAAATAGTTATTGAATGAATTGATGAATGAATGAACCTACTCTCAGTGTGGTAGTTAGAATGTAATTGGGCTCCATAATCTCATAGCGAGTGGCACTATTTAGAAGTGTGGCTTTGTTGGAGTGGATATGGCCTTGATGGAGGAAGTGTGTCACTATGGGGGTGGGCTTTGAGGTTTCCTATGCCCAGTGTCTCAGTTGACTTCCTGTTGCCTGCAAGATGTAGACTCTCTGCTACTACTCCAGCACCATGTCTGCCTGCCATGTTCCCCATCATGATGGTGATAGACTGAGCCTCTGAAACTGTAAGTGAACCACCCCAGTTAAGTGTTTCCTTTATAAGAGTTGTCTCTGGGCAATGGTGGTGCATGCCTTTAATCCCAGCACTCAGGAGGCAGAGCCAGGTGGATCTCTGTGAGTTTGAGGCCAGCCTGGTCTACAGTGCAAGATCCAAGATAGGCACCAAAACTACACAGAGAAACCCTGTGTCAAAAAACCAGAAAAAAAAAAAGAGTTGCCATAAGGCTGGTGAGATGGTTCAGTGTTAAAGGCTAGGCTCACAACCAAAAACATAAGAGTTGCTGTGGTCATGGTGTCTCTTCACAGCAATAGAAACCCTAACTAAGACACTCAGAATTCCCATTTATTAGAAGTTGAAATATTAATATAGAATTCCATGAATTCATCTCCCAGCTTCTCCCAGTGTTGACACTGTACATAGTACAATGTCAAAGCCAGGAAGCTGCCAGAGGAGAAACTGAGTTGGGTCCTTGCCCACTGCAGGAAGCCCTGTAGTTCTTGCCTCTCTGAGAATGAAGCTTCTTGTGTCTAAGGCCTTTTCTTACCCGCCCTTCTTACCTTTTCGGCAACTAGCTCCTTCTCTCCCCTGGCATGTCCTGGCACTACTAGCCTTGTTGCCAGTTGTTCTGAATTTAAAGGCATTAAGTGCTTCCTCACCCCCACCTTAGGTTCCCAGGCACACACGTCTCTGTACGCTACATTCTCCTCAAACCTAAGTCTTCCTCCAAGTCTCAGCTTCAAATCGTCTTCCGAGAGGCACCCTTGCTGGCTTCCCATTTCCCTTTCTGCTACAGGTGCAGGAAAATATTATAAGAACTCAGCTGGTTATGGCAAAGCCACTACCTGAAGGGATCAAGGAATTCCTTCAGAGAAAGCCAAATTCCAAGGAACTTTTGCTGTTATTTGGCTTGTTATATATCAGCTGTCTTCTGTTATGAAAGTCATGTGTGTCTTCATAGTTTTCCCAGTTGATTTCTCCCTAAGAATTCCTAACAGTGTGGACTGATCACTCTCTGAACATATACAATCAAGGTATTTGGAGAACAGCCTCAGGAAAGGCTTCCTTCCCCCAGCCCATCCATTTCTCCCCTTTCAGCACTGAAATCAGATATCTTCTTCAGCCACTTTCAAGGACTAATAAAATAACAGTCCAGACCACCACATGCTAGACTCCTGATTCAAGGTAAATTCCACAAGGAGACACCGCCTAGGTCAGGTGGACCTTAAGTAATAGCTTTACACAATTTAGCTCGCACCCTCCTTTCTCACAGCCTTACTAAATTTATGGACCCCTAATTTCTTACCTAGTCACTTCTCAGAATGTAGACTTAGCACACAGATCCCCTTTTTGATATACTAACCAGTCATTAGTACTCAGTTGACCTCCTCTTTCACCACTCCCATTTCGATTGTAAAAGAAAGCCTGGTGGTCACTACCTGAGGAAAATTCTTACCTGCCTTTATGACCCTGTAGAATTTTAGCCTGGTGACCTTGCTTGACCAGGGGACTGCTATTATGTGGGTTTATTTATAACTGGACTCCTGAGAGACTTGGGAAGAACAGAGAGATGGAGAACGGAGATGGATAAGAAGGATTTTGATCAGAGAGAATGTGTGGATGAGATGGAAGATGAGGAAGATTCAGATGAGGAAGTCCTAGCTAGGTAAGAACAAGGTGAAAAGGACCTAGGTGAGGCAGAATTAAGATGAGAGAATTAAGATAGAACTTAGAGGGAGCAGTAGATAAATACAGAGAGAAATCAGACAAGAAAGGAGGTAGGCACAAGAACAGAACTGAAGCTGTGTCAATAGGATATTATCCCAGACGAATTAAAGAAAATGGACTATAGAGCTTGGTATGCTGAGATTCTATTTCCCAAAAATCATCCTCGCTGTTTGTAGTTTTCTCTCCTGAGCCCCTGGTATAATGTTCAGCCTGGTCCCTATAATATTAGAGACCTTTCCCTCCCCATTGTTCTTTTATCTGTAGTGTCAATCTATTTTTGCATATTTTATGTATTTACTTGCTTATTGTTTGAGTCTTCTAATCTTGAGATAAACTCCAAAGGTTCCAGCAACAGTAATTTTTCTCAGCTCAGTACAATGAGAAATTTGGTCTGTAAAAATCTCAGCCTTGTATCAGTTTGAAGTAGATTTTCATTTCATTGATTAATTCAACATTGCACAGCCAACCACCTCACAGAACTGAGTATCATACAGTTCATTAGTTTTTCCCACATGCAACCAGATAATCTCTTGTTTCAATCTATGGGAGGAACATTAGTAGTCCTGTTCCCTAGACTGAGTAATAACAGTAATGGTGGGGACCAGTGTAGAAGGTGGTTTGATGCTTTAGTTTGCTTTCCCACCGTGAACCCTCTGATACCAGCCACAGCTTGAAGGGTAGATAGTTCCTGTTCTTGTGGACAGTGACCGCCATCATGCAGGTACCTCCCAGGGTCTCTGTTTTCCTTCTTTATGTTCCCTTCTCAAGGAATTGAAAGGGTCATGGAAGGATTTATATCCAGGTCCTATCTCTGGCCCATGTTCAGTGTCATGTAAACTCACCCTAAGTGGGCAAACCCCACCAATGGATGTTGCCAGTGAGTAGATTTCACAACTTCCTCCTGTTTTTTTGATCTCAAAATATCTTTTAGAATTTTTAGAAAATTTAACTTTTGTGTCGGGAGGGTTGCATGAACACACATGTGGAGGATGGATGGCAGCCTCAGGTCTCCCTCCTCCTCAGCTGTCTACCTTGGGTGTTTTGTTTTGCTTTTTCATCTTTCTTTGTGAGACAACCATCCTTCTAGGCTAGGCTGACTGGCCACAGAGCCTGTGTACATGATGCTCCACTTGTTGCTTGCATTCTGGGAACTGAACTGTGGTCTGTATAGAAGCAGTTCCTGACTGAGTTATACCCTGACCTTACTTCCTGTTTCTTTCTTTCTTTCTTTCTTTTTTTTTTTTTTTTTTTTTTTTGGTTTTTCGAGACAGGGTTTCTCTGTGTAGCTTTGTGCCTTTCCTGGAACTCACCCAGCCTGGCCTCGAACTCACAGAGATCCGCCTGGCTCTGCCTCCCAAGTGCTGGGATTAAAGGCATGCGCCACCACCGCCTGGCGACTTCCTGTTTCTTGATGGAAAAATTCCAGAGCAACACTGCTCTGAGGTTGTGATGGGCCCAAGTTTCCCTTGCCTTCATCAGCACCAGTAGAGATACCTTTTTCTTGCTGTTTTTGCTTTTTTTTTAAATTTTTCAATCTTTCCTTGTTTTGTTCTCTCATTCATCATCCTGACTAGCTTTCTAGAAATCCCCCTCAAGCAAGTTGCTTTTGTCTGGGGCTCTGGTTTGCGAGGTCCCACATCTGGACATTGCACACTGTGTGCCAGGAGTTACTCTAATTCCTTTGATGGCTTACCTTTCCTCCTGATAACAAGCTTCTGAGTTTATACTCTGAGCCCCACGATACAGACGGGACATCTCAAAGAGCGAGACTCTATGTGTCTTCCCATTACTGACCTCCCACATGCCCTAAGAGGTCCCCATAGTGTTAACTTCCTTACACTTCTAGACTGTAGACTGTGGCCATGGAAATGTCTCAGGGCTTTGGAGAAGTCACTTGGGAGGAAAGAAGAATCACAAAAGTGGCAGGGTGGGAATTCTTACCTAGGCAGTCTGATCACTGGGACCACCCTTCCTATCTGTGTGCTTCAGCTCTCCAAGGAAGAAAGTCAGCTAGCATACTCAAACAATCAATGAGCCAGGAAGCTGAGAGTCCACACTCAATCTTGGTGGTCCCAGGCCTATCAACTATAATGATTATTCCTCATTTTTCTTTCTCCATAAAGGCCAAATCTTTGTCTCTTTCCTTCAAACATAAAGGACTGAGCCAGTTTAGTGAAATTACTTCTTGATTAAGGCAGCTTTTTATTGTGACCCTGAAGTGGACTGGGAAAGCATATCTGTATCTCAATCAGGGAATTCTATTTGTCAGAGTCCCAAAGGGCTTTGGACCTGTAACAGTCTGTCACATGGGTATGAGCTTTGGAGAGTTCATGACTATGTATGAAGAAGAGGTCACTTTCTCCTCCTGCACTGGGCTAAAGAAAGAAGTCTCATCCAACTACTAACTTGAAAAACAGGGCAGAGGAGGCCTATCACAGTCAGCTGTACCTCCCAACCACCATGAAGCAGATGATGTCAACCTTTAGAGTCTAAACATTACTTCCTCAGTATCAGGAAAGCTTTCTCTCTGGTCCTCTTGCACCTCATTATCTACATAATAGCTTCTGATATTCTTTCAAAACACTTTCAAAACCCTCTCACACTGTCACTGCCCCTCTGCTCACACACACACACACACACACACACACACACACACACACAATCTTTCAAGTGCCTTTATTAAGTTTTTTTCAGATAAAGATACAAGTCCTAATTGTGACCTCCAAGTAGTTTTCACCCCTGTACCCATAGGCAGGCTCCCCTTCTGCAAAGCCTCCCTCGGTCTCTATGCTTTGACAACTCCATCTATCCTTCTTGCCTCCTACTATCAGAGCTAAAGTCTACCTGGCTCTACTCTGCTGTGATATGCTTCCTTCTGCCCTGTCCTCTTAAGTTGGGTCTTGCTCAAGTCTGAAGCCCCTTCAGTTTTCTCCCTGACTAGCTGAGACAGATGCTTTTGCAGAAGCCCATGCCTCCACCCTCCACCACACACAGTATAACAGGGATGTGGATATGTAACACAGTTCTCTCCTAGTAGAATGCAGGCTTCTTAAAAAGAGCCCCTTTCTGCTTTTCCACACCATTGTTTCCACTTGACTTGAGCAGTGTTGAGTACTTGGGAGATCAGAATAGGTGAAAGGTTAACTAAACAAAGAACAGGGGACCAGGAAGTAAAAGTGGGGTAGGGGGCAGGAGGCAGGGGCAAGAATGTTAGAAGCATTGCACTTAACCTTGCTGTTGAAGCTGACAGGCTCGTAGTTATGGATCTTCACTGTTTAGCCAGATTATAGGCAACAACTTTATTGAGGTCAAAAGATATCACAATACAGATTTATCCAACAGGATTTAAGAAACTCGTTACAGATAGCATTTAAGACACAGGCTATGTTGTGCTGAACT
Organism: Onychomys torridus; assembly: GCF_903995425.1. Classification (NCBI taxonomy): domain Eukaryota; kingdom Metazoa; phylum Chordata; class Mammalia; order Rodentia; family Cricetidae; genus Onychomys; species Onychomys torridus. Next base: position 21,969,958 of record NC_050451.1, read on the forward strand.
GCTTCCAGTGTCACAGATCACACAAAGAATGTGTATGTCAGTTACACTTATCTAGAAACACATTTGCTTAGCTTGCCCTGCCTATTGGGCTTTGTTGTTTCCACTGAATTAAAATGAAGAAATGAAGATTGGCATTTTCTTGGTAATGAATATGTTCTGGACAGTCTTTCATGAGAGCCATCTTTCAGATAGAGTGGCATAGGGAAGCCATTCTTAATTTATAGGTTATACACAAACCTAAATAAGTAATTCTGTTAAGCTATAACTTGAGATTTCTAGTAATTGGATTGAGCAACATATTAGCTTTAAAATAAACAAAATCAGATGTTTGACTGGTCATATGGGGCTATAGAGAACTTTTCTTAGTACTACTTAAACTATGGTGCCTAAAGTTATATCTCTGGATGCTAGGAAAATGCCACTCTACAAGCATAGGGTCATTGTGCCTTATCACTCATGGCTCACAGGATAAGAGCCACAAAATGCCATAGGAAGTTACAAGAATGTAAATATTTACTTAAGTAAATCAGATAAATATTGGGCAGTTACCATACAGAACACTGACTATCTACAAATAGAGAAAGTTCCCAGACCTTAGCTCTAATGCATTCAGAACTTGGGTAAAGTCAGAAAGACAAACTTGCAACGTCTACAAAGCAGTGCATACACATCTTTAAACACCCACTTAACAAACTCATGATGCAAACTAAAAAATCTTCACGTTTATGGTGTGAGAAAATACTTATTCATGCATTAAATCATATAAACATTGTTTCATCAAGTGAAAACAGTACAGAATAATTACCTAAAACATTTGTAGTCCTAAAGGGCCTAAACTAAAAAATATTAACACATGCATGTTGTGATTCACCAAATAGTCTTCTAGAAATCATTAAAATGTCTCTTGCATCAAAACACATAGGAAAGCTCAATATTATTTAAGTTGCTTTATGCACATTACATACTAGAGACTTTAAGCTACAAAATGCTTCCACTATTTTAACACACATACAAAACGACCATAAATTTATCTGTGTATATAACAAGGTACTTTCTAATTACCCATCTATAATGAATAATGTATCTCCTCCTCAGGACATGTCATCTCTAAGTACCATTTATCACCACCCAGGCCTTTTTGCTTTAATGAGGACTACAGATCTCTGATTTACATTCAACATTCTCTGCATTAATAATTGATTGAAACTCTTAAAAAAATTCTTATGCTACTGAAATGGAAGGTGGTGAGGCTATAGCCAGAAGAGTTTGGGTGATACTGGGTTATATCTGATTGTTAAAGGAAGTGGGGCCACTGGGCTGTTGGCCAAACTCATCAGAAGATGGTCCCAGACTTGCCTGCTGGCCATAGCCACCACTTGACCCATAGCTGTCTTGGTTGTACCCGCCTTGATTATAGCTGCTAGAGTGCTTCTCCATGGGGTCGGAGAGGTATCTCTGTCCTGAGGAATGCCAGCCAGTCTCCTTGAAGACAAACCAAATGTTGCCAGCCCACAGGATGAAGTTCAAAAACCCGAAGACCTGGAGGAGGATCAGAGCAAGAGGTTAAAAGACTAGACAGAAACTCCAGAAAAGCCCATTCACAGCACTTCCTCACAGTGCCATGGGGGAGCCTGCACTTTAATTTTGAAGTCTATTTAATTTTCTCACTCAGAACCACTATTTGATTTAGGGTTCTTGAACACTTTATATATACCAGGCACTACATGAAGGGTTTTATATATTGAGTCGTCCTGTCGTGTGTCCCCCCCATCCCCTCCCCAAGAGGCCAGTGTTATTATACATCACATGTCTGTATTGAAAATGTGGTCTGTATTGAAAATGTGGAAATGAAGTTTCACAAAGAAAACAATCTGGGTCAAGGTCATACTACAGATTACAAACAATAACAATCCACTTCTCACAGACCAGAGGGACTCCTGATAAGTACTGTCAATCAACAGCCTGTTTCCCCATCTGCCTTTTCCTGAGGGGATGGACTTTCCCCTTTCTCTGGTCTTGGGACTTCCCTCCCCCAGCTACCAGGACCAGGGACCTGGAAGTTTCAAATGTTCACCTTAGAGAAAAACTCTTTTAACTTTGATTTCTGATCCTCGTATACGTCTGTTCCTGCAGATTTTCAACCAATTGAGGACCGCAAATTGCCCCCACTGATGCCTGCATGTCCTTAGCCCAAGAGGTCCACAGAACGTGGACAGCAAGTGAAAATACGAAAAAAAAAAAAAAAAAAAAAAAAACAACCTCTTCTGATATGAAGGGATGGCTCTGCTCAGGGATGTGATTTTATCTGTTTGCTTGTCTTGATCATGTCCTATTTTCTTGCTACTACTCAGTTTTTAAAATGGGTCCAACTTAATCTTAAGAAGGCAGAGCATCCCCCCTGGGGTGTGCAAAGAACACTGGTTTCCTGTCACAGTCATCAGGGAGGTACCCCAAATCCCCATCAGCTGGCACATTTAGGGACACATGAGTCTTTGAATCCTGCCATTTATTCCACTTGAAATTAGGAGAGAATTTTGATTCAAGCTCAGATGTGGGGACATCAGAAAGAGGATATAAAACTGCACATGGGAAAGAATTGAGAGATAAAATGTGGATATTCATAAAGGTGATGGTCAATTTGCCTTTAGTAAAATTGGAAAAGCAGAAGTAGAAATTATGGAAAAAGCAGAGTTATATTTAGTAAAGTTAGGACAAACTGACAGTTGACAGGCTCTTCCTCCACTGCTCTTCTTTTCTATAGAAGTGAGCACCCTGAGTGAGGTGGTCCTCAATCAGCATTTCCCACAGATTGGGCCGCATGCTGAGTGTTTTTCTCATGGATTCTGTTCTCCCAGCAGTCTCAAAGTCCACTGCATAATTGTCTACAGTTTTCAGATGGTGGCATGGAGGTCTGAGCTGGTTTGTTGTTCATAAAGGCTCCACTAGACTGTTGCCCTGTGGAGCAAGGACTCTCTTGAAGACCGCTCCAGGACTCTGCCTTCAGCTCTTTTGAGTGGTAACAGTATTAGGAGAGATTGGCTTCAGTTCTATCATTAGTGTAGTTAGATCTAGAAACCTTTCCCAGGATCCTTAATAGCACCTCCTGCATCTGTAATGTCTAGATACCTCACTTTACTTTAGGGCTACTGTGAAGTTAAAAATGGCAAAGAAAATCATTTTGTTACCATAGGAGAAAATGGTTTTTGTTTCTTGACCATTTTCCTTTCAGGGATCACAGACCACAGTGTATGTATGGTTCCTTCTCGAGAACTTGTACTTGCCCGGCATGGTAGGTTTGGGGAGCCATGTTTTGACTACACAATTTCTAATGCCTACAGCTACAATTCATGAGACTGAGGTGGAAACCTAACCCCAGAAGGGCCAATGGGATGCTCTCAACCAATGCTCTCAGATGTTTGCTACTGGATCTGAGTGAGGTACATTCAATCTAAGTTCTCCTCCCCCCTTTAAAAATATCTGGTTATTCTCTCTCTCTCTCTCTCTCTCTCTCTCTCTCTCTCTCTCTCTCTGATACACACACCATGGTATGCATGTGAAAGTCAGAGGACAACTATGTGGGGTCTGTTCTCTCCTTCCTTTTTGTGAGTTTTGGGATAAGGTCACCAAGCTCAGGCAGTGAGCACTGATACCCACTGAGCCATCTCATTGGTCAACGCTATTTCTTTGAAAGGAAATACACAATTAGAAACTGAAGGTACCCACCTTCTCCCATATGCACAGAAAACAATCCTCTGTTGGAACAGGAGGATGCCATAGCAGACAACAGCTTTCAACAGATGCTCACACAAGGGTGAGAGGTGGAGAATGTGAAAGACCCAGTCTCTTGACTATCTTCCAGCTTACAGCCCTGAATTCTACTCTAGGGAACCCTTCTAGCTTTTCTAATTATTTTTGGGTTTTGCTTGAGCTACCTCAATGTGACTTGGAGGCAAGCACACTTTTAATTCAAAAACCCGTGGTGACTGATTAATATCCTTTCCCCTGTGATAGCAATACACAATTCATTTTCCTTGCAGTGTGAAGTTTTAGTCAAATAGCTTGAGGTCTGTCCAGGAACTTTTCCACTGGAGAGGAAAAATGGGAGGTCAGGTAAAATTCCCACTACTCAGCAACCCTAAGGGACAATATTTTGGTTATCTGATGTTGGAGTTGAAGATCTGCTCTAGAGTCTTCCATTCTCATCTCTTCAGATCTCAGCAGGTTCAGGGTATCTTTCCAGAAACTATCCTTTTCATGATGAGATGGGAACCAGTTTCCATTTACAAATGCAGATCTGAATGCCTACAGACACTAGTCCCAGACAAGGGTCTAAAGAACACTGCAAGCCTTACTTTCAGTCAATCTGAAGGAGCTGCTCTATTAGAACTGTCAGAGCCTAGGCTGTCAGGGACACAGTGACAACCCTGCAGACCTTTCCTTCCACATGTTTACATTGTTGTTAGGTTTAGGGGAACACAGTATTCTTCATCGCTACGTCCTACCTTCCAGCCTAAAGTTTATTAGAACATGAGTGAATGACAAGGCATGTGGGTTGACATAACTTACGGGGACATGGATTATCAAGCTAGCAGTTGATGAACAGCGTTTTCTTGGTTTGTTAAACATGTCAAGCAATTTTATATTTGTTCTCTTAGATTTTGAGATTAGAGTCACAATTATGTCTTCAGCATTTCCTACAAACAACCTATAGACATCACTATATATGTTAATGTATACTCACAAGTTGTCACTCACAAGTGTGGCCAGAAATATGTAAGAATGTTTGTGAGATCCAGGGCATAGTTAATTTCCATGGCTACTATTCCACCAAGGCAAGATTTATGAAAAAATCAGGAGGGGTGGGGGTAACCCTTCCCCTCTTTGTGGCCCCCTTCCCTGACTGAATTTTAGAAAGCTGCAGGGATGCAGGTTAACTTTGCAGCCAAGGTAATTATTCTTCACTTTTGCTGGAGAGTGTTCTTTCAGTGAGCAGAGCTGAGCTCCTCAGTAGAGGCTTCTCTGTGCCGACACTCTAGCTTGTCTTTATCAGATGCAGCTTCCTTCTGGGCAGGAGCACAGTTGCTTACACATATAAATAAGGGATACAATTTAGCCTCTCTCCAACTGTGAGCATTGTTCCTGTAAGGCCCATAGTCTTGATGACAATATTTGCTTTTGTCCAGCTAATTTAGTTGCTCTTTTCTCAGGCAGCTAAACTGGAGGAGGAAGAGGACACACAATTATTCTAAGTACTTTTTCAAGCGTGCATTTCTTCTTGCTCCCCACTAAGTCTGCATACTTTTTCTCCAACCAATTTGGTGTATTCCTCGTGTGGATTTAATAAAATGTTTCTCTTCCGGGAAACATCTGAGTTAACAAATATTCGTTTTAACTTCTGGCAGGCTTCAGCCTTAACATTTGGGTTTTCTATCAGCCCTGGCTTAGAATTTTCACTTGTCATCTCAGCTCCTAATCCCTGCTGGGATTTATTAAAACTGTAATCAGCACTACTACAGTGTGTGGGCTTTGACAATGGAAATCTTGAAGGCTAAAATATCATCTTATCTGGCAGTGAGATTTCCCTCTTTTTTGATTGGCCTAGTTTCAGAGGTAGAAATGTCCACAGTGGCTTTGGGATGTTTTTCTTAATCATTGACCATCAAATGAAGACTTGAGAAGTCAAGCCTGGATGAACCACTACTTACCACAGATGTGTTTAAGCTGGACATGGCAGGGCTGTGGACAGCCATGCATTTGTTGGAGGCCTGCTTGCAAGCTGACATCAGTAACAAGACTTCCTTGGGATCAGTTGCCACTTTGACATCAGACAGTCCTTTTGCCCAAGCAGATGAACCAACCAACCACAAGAACGAAAAGACCACAGTGACGATAAAATCCTGCACAGCGAGAAAACAGGAACAAAATAAAACAAACACAAAACCAGATGTTAGTTCCAGAAACAAATGTATTAATTTATGTGAATACTATTTATTTTTATAAAATTCTAAGAACCCATAGCATTAGGACCTAGAGATACTGTAAAACAAACAAAGGGAGAAAGAAAGTTTACTGATGTTGTGTTTATACTCACATGAGATAAATAATTATATTGTTATTTAGTTTTGCTTTTTTTGTCTCTCTTTACAGTCCTGACTGTCCTAGAACTCCCTTTTGCGGAGCAGACTGGCCTGGAATCCACAGACATCTTCCAACCCCTGCATCCCCAGTGTTGGTATTAACAGCATGTGCCACGACACCCAGCTATATTGTTATCTATTGAAAGCCTGCTCTGTTTCCATTCTCAGGAATGACTCAAGAACTCCATAATCCATTTATTATTGTTCCCCAAAGCATCCCTCTTTGCATTTCATAAAATAAGTCAGAGAATGGTTGAAGGGTGTCGGAGACTCTACATGAAGTGGTGGCATTCTAACTACTGACCCCACATTCTTCATTGTTATGGCGTGATGGTTTCAAACATTTGGAGACATCTGCCCATTGTCAAAACTCCTGGATGGCAGTGTTTATTCGCTCATGTATTTGTTATTTTAACAAAAATAAGTACTATCTATTTTATGCCTGGAACTGGGTTAGGTAGAGGCAGGGCTAACTGTTACATTTTTGCTTACTATGGGATTAGAATTGTGTTTGCAATATTCATGTTATATTTTTGTTTTGTTTTGAGACAGGGTCTCTCTTTGTAGTCCTGGCTGCCCTGGAACTCACTATGTAGACCAGGGTGGTCTCGAACTGACAGAGATCTACCTGCCTATGCCTCCCAAAGTGCTGAGATTAAAGACATGCACCAAGACATGCACCACCATGCTCTGGCTATACTGTATCTTTACACCCATTTTAAAGACAAAGAAACTGAAGTCCAAGGCAATTGAAGTATAACACATAAAAATAGCAGGAGATCTATCTAACTGTGAAAACTACCTGCTCTGTTTGCAGGTAGCAGAAGCTCTCTTACTGTTAGCAACCACATGTCTATGATGTGAGAATGTTGCTATTTAGGAGAAAGATCTCCACAGACAGTTATATGGCTTGGGGTGGGGGGTAAAGGAACTCATTACCAAGCTTGTTGACTTGAGTTATACCCAAGACCTACAAGGTAAAAGTAAAGAACTGGCTCCTGCATGTTATCCTCTGAGCTTCATGGGTTTGCTATGGTGTGTGTGCACATACCACATGTACACATGCACACACATAAAATAAGTAAATGTAGTTTGAAAAAATAAAAAATATAGAGACATGTCTCTGAACTTCTAATGGGGGCCTATTTCTTACATCCTCTTTGGCAGGGTATAGGGGCAGGTGGGATTCCTTACCCTAGGCTGTTTTGACCCAATAAACCCAAATCTTAGACCTACTATATTGATGTTATTACTTAAGTACACCATGTTTACTTACCAAAAGTAATAAAGTTGACCTCAAAAGGAAAGCAGCAAATGTGAAACACCAACAGAAAATGTTGCTGTTTCTTTTCTCCCTTGGGGCATGGTATATTTTGCTTGAATTGCCCTGCACTCAGGTATACCTGCTAGCTTTTCATGGCCTGCATTGGGGAAGACATTATACTCTAAGTGATACTATTTGTATCTAGTGTTTGTTAGGTGTGACCTTTTGGAGAAGTCTCGCAACTAAGACTGGCTAAATCTTTAGAACAGCTATTCTTTTGGTCCAGTGGCTGTTGTGTTATGTAGCTCACTGACTAACAATAATAGCTCAACAATACTTAGGGTCAACATGTGACCCATTCCCAGGGCTTATAGGGCCTGGGGTACTCCCTGTTCCTGTTTTCTACTCCCGTACTTCTTCCTTCTCTTCTTCTCATAGCTAATCATTTTCATTTGGAGTTGTATGTATGTTTATAAGCTGTCTGAAGTCCTTTCTGGAAATGCGGAGGTTTAAAAGTGCAAGCATACAAATACATCATCTACAGCTGTTTTAGCATTAGTAATACAATTCACACCTAGTGATTGGGTATGAACTGAGTGTGTCCAATCTCAACTTTCTGTCCATGTCCAATCTGGCACCTTAGTTCACTCTTCATTATTCAGGCAGTTGAATTTATACTTATGTATTTACAGATCAATAAGTCTAAATAAGGGTCACCAAACTAAAGAACAGTGTTGGCAAGGCCTCAGGCCTTTTGGTAGGCTCTAGGGAGAATCCATGATCTTCTCCCTGTTGATCAAGGCTATCCATTTTTCACTGCTCATGGTCTTCTGTGTTCAAACAGCAATGGCCAGTCTTACTCCCAATATTGTGTCACTCTGACAATGACTTCTCTGCCTCCCTTTTCCCTTTCCAGGCCTCATGGTTACACTGGGCTTATCCAAATCATTCAGGGTCTCACTATTTTAAAGCTTTCTCAGCGAACTCAGCTCTATCTGCAGTGTTAATCTCCTCTTGCCATGCCATATGATATAGCTACAAGTTCCAAGGATGAGGATGGGGCATCTTTGGAGGGCCATTATGCCACCTACATAGTTGGAAATGTTTTTAATCCAAAGATTATTTGGGGGAAAATTGGCATTTTAATGATGTTACATCTTCCAAGGAATGAATATGAAGTGTCTGATTCCATTCATTTATTCAAATAGTATGGTTTGGGTAATGTGCAAAAGTCTTGAGAAAACTCTTACTGGATACAAGAACATGTAGGGCTGTGCCCTTCACTGTTACATATTTATTAGGTCCCATAGTTATCATATAGCTCCAAGTATGGAACAGTGCTTTTCATTATTTATATTCATTACAATTAGAGACAGACTTATTAAATGCCAATAGGGCATGGGAAAAAGAACAGAGTTCTGTCCATTTAGCAGAATAACAGTAGTAGTTTCTCTCTTAGGGTCTATGATATGTCTAGCTATAGGTTCTTGGCTCACTAATGATATAGATTTCATCTTGTGGAGCAGGCTTTAAATCCCATTAGAGAGTGTTTATCCCTCCTATGATATCCATGCCAGTACTGCACCAGTTGTCATGTCTTGCCAGGCCAGTCATTGTTGTAGTTTGAAGGATTCGTTACTGGGTAAGATTGATAGCTACTTTCCTCCTCTAGTACTGCACATAGTATCCATGAAATCTAGTCAGTAGGGGTAAAGCGTATAGGTCAGTACTCATTTGACTTTTTCTTGTTCTATAACTCAAGTTTTATAAAATTCTCAAAGAATTAAATAAGTATAGGCTTCTGTGAGGCCTTTTAATTGGATAATGGAGAAAATTATGTCAAACTAATATTTACTGAGCACTTATTATGCACTAAGTATTATTCCAGATTCATTTGGATTAACTCAATCCTGGGAAAAAGCAGTGTGAAACACATGTTAATCCTGTTCTCATTTTGTAATTGAGGAAACTGACGTGCCAGGATGTTAAACAAATTGCCTGAAGCCTGAGTTAATTGATAGAGGATTCGAAGCCTGGCCATCTGTCTCCAGGGTCTGTGCTTGACTGCACTGTGCTGCTTCTATGTCTCCTTTAAGAAGAGCTTCCTACTTAAAGCCAATGTATTAAAAAGGTTCTCAAGGGCTGATGAGATGACTCAGTAAAGAAAGACATCTTCTACCAAGACTGATGACCTGAGTTTGACCCCAAACCCCACAGGTGAAGAGAGCTGACTGCAGTAAGCTGTTCTTTGGCTTTCATGGGTGCACTCTAGGGTGTATACACACATGCACACATACACATACATACCCCCACACACATATACATACATACACATATACACACACACATACACACACACCACATGCACACACACACAAAATAAATAAATGTAAAAAGGATATATTGAAACGTTTTTGAAAAGATTTGAAATTCTGCTTAATTTAAGTTAGTGGAGTGCTTAACTTTCTTACTGAATTCAAGGATCTGTGTCATTGGACTAAATACTATGCTCCTGGGTCCTGATCTGACATTTTGTCTTCTATGAGTACACTGGCCAGGAGGTACTGCATAACTTATCTCCTGTGTAAGTTAAAAGCTCAGCTCTGGCACTGGACAGATCCAGATTTGAATCCTTAATCTTATACTTTCATGTTCATAGGCAATTCTTGTGGCCTCAGTTACCCCTGAGGTAGGTAGAAATAAGAGCATCTTCTCATGGGATAGTTGGAGGATTAATGAGTTACTGTAAACAATGTTTATCACTATGCCAGGAAAAAGGTGGCTGAACAGGAAATGGAAACTTCAATAGTCATCAGTAAAACAGCAGTGATGATACAAACGGCACGCAGCTGTGGACTGAGCTGTCAGGGCTATGCACCTACCTTGGTTGACACATCTCTATGCAAGTGGAACAGTAGAGATTTTGAGCAAGGTACTACTGCAATAATTCCCCAAACTTGGAAAACAGCTATGTGTCTTATGGCTTATTTTAAATGTTCAACCATTTAAAATAATTGCTGTACTACATTATTTATGATGTGTGTCTATTCCCAGCATAGGGGGCAGAATAATTGTTTCTTAGTGTGAGTCCAATGCTGAGCATATATTCTCTGCTCAAAACCTTCCAGCAATAGCCCCTCACTGAGAACCATTACCAAAGACCACACAGAGGGGTCCTAAGGAACCCTGAGCTGGTTGCTCTTCTGATGTGAACTGTATTCCTGACCTATCCTTCCATGTCTCCATGCAATGCACAACCTTCCTAGCTGTTACTCTAACCCACCCAGAACACACACAACTCAGAAATTTCACTGGGACAGTCCCCTTACATAGAACCACGGGGTTTGCTTCCTTTTGCCCTTAAAAATCTCAGCTGAAACTCCATTGTTCTCAGGCGTGGCATTGCTAAGCACATATGGACAGCATTTCCCAAGCCAGCTCTATTCATCTTCTCCACTTTCAATTTTCTCTTCTTCTCAATTCCCCTCTTAAGAGCTGCTGTGTATTTCCTTGCTTCAGTTGTTTACCCCAATTAAAATCTACACGTTTTATGGGCAGTGTTTTCTCTCTGGTGCACAAGGCACTGGACAGTGATCATTTTCAAAAGAATAAATAGGTGTAAGAGGAGATGTTTCTGGTAAACTGAGTCAGAAGCAGGGGGATAGAAACCTGTGCACATGGATCAGGCCCCTCTTTCAGGAGGCCTTTCCTCTTTAGCACTCCCGGAAGTCTCTTCCTTATCCCTTCGAGGCTCAGGATTTACTTACCTCCTCAACATGTCCCCTCCCCTAAATGCGCCCCTTATCTCTATGCTGTGGTGGTATTTTATTTGTGCTGAAATGTGATATTTTATTTGTATGTTAATAATAAAGTTTGCCTGGAGATCAGAGATCATAGCCTTAACCAGAAGTGAGGCAGTGGTAGCACACACCCTTAATCCAATCACATGGCAGGCAGCATCTCTGTGTGTTCAAGGACACAGCCAAGCAGGGTGACACATGCCTTTAATCCCAGTAGCAACCATAGAGACCTGGAGGTCTGTATAGATAAGCAGTGATGAGGAAGTGATGAGGATGTGACTGCGCTTAGAGCCAATGAAAAGGCAGAAGAGGAAGGCAATAAAGGCACAGGTTAGACAGGACGAGGCTGTCTTGGGAAGCTACAATGATGTGGTGAGCTAAGGTTAGTTGGAGGCTATTGCCCTGATCTCTATGGCTTGCACCCCTTTATTTGGCTCCGTGTTTCTTATTTAATAAGACTGTTTAGAAATGTGTCTACACTATGCCTTGACTTTTATTTCCTAAGCACTTTTCAAAATTTGAAAATATATTCATTTACCACCCTCACTCCCCCATTTTTCCAAATAAGATTTCAACTCAAGGGCGAGAGCTTTGTCTATCTTTCTCCTTCTTGGGTCTTGGGCAGAAAAACACTGCTAAAATGTGTTGACTGAGAGAGTGAATGCATGAGTGAATGAATGAATGCATAGTATAGTCCCAATATTGTAAAAGTTTATCTTTGTGGATATGTTTTATGATAATTTATCAAGTAATAATGTTCAGAGATAAATTACACTTTATTTTAAATGAAGAACACATTCTATTAGACAAAGTAAACACAGCATGAGATTGTGACACTAAGTGGTGGTAGCAGTGGCTTTCACACACACACACACACACACACACACACACAGCCACTGGGTGGTGATATCAGTGGCTTTCACTCACACACACACACATACACACACAGCCACTGGGTGGTGATATCAGTGGCTTTCACTCACACACACACATACACACAGAGCCACTGAGTGGTGATATCAGTGGCTTTCACACACATACATACACACACAGACATACACACATACACACACAGCCACTGAGTGGTGATATCAGTGGCTTTCACACACATACATACACACACAGACATACACACATACACACACAGCCACTGAGTGGTGATATCAGTGGCTTTCACTCACACATACACACACACAGAGCCACTGAGTGGTGATATCAGTGGCCTTCACACACATACATACACACACAGAGCCACTGAGTGGTGATAGTGGCTTACACACACACACACACACACACACACACACACCCCACACGCACACACACACAGCCACTGGGTGGTGATATCAGTGGCTTACACACACACACACACACACACACACACACACACACAGCCACAGCCACTGAGTGGTGGTAACAGTGGCTTTCACACACACACACACACACACACAGCCACTGGGTGGTGATATCAGTGGCTTTCACACACACACACACACACACACACACACACAGCCACTGAGTGGTGATATCAGTGGCTTACACACACACACACACACACACACACAGCCATTGGGTGGTGATATCAGTGGCTTTCACACACACACACAGCCACTGAGTGGTGATATCAGTGGCTTACACACACACACACACACACACACACACACACACAGCCATTGGGTGGTGATATCAGTGGCTTTCACACACACACACAGCCACTGGGTGGTGATATCAGTGGCTTTCACACACACACACACACACACACACACACACACAGAGCCACTGAGTGGTGATATCAGTGGCTTACACACACACACACACACACACACACACACACACACACAGCCATTGGGTGGTGATATCAGTGGCTTTCATATGCAGCATTCACACTGGCACACCTGTCCCTTCAGCACTGGCAGGGATTTCTTTGAAATAAAATAACAAACAGCTTTCCAGCTTAGAGCGAGAGCACTGAGGAGTAGGAGGAGCAGCTAAGCTGAAGTGCGGCTTCCTGTACCTGAGTGACTGGAAGACAGGTACTGTGCCAGAGGAAAAACACCTTAGACTAGAGGTCTTTTGTCTCTTTATGGGCACAAGCTGTGTTGGAGGCTACCTTACAAAAGGAGACACAGGTCAAATATTTCACACCACTTTCTTCCATTCTCCTGTTTCCAGCTGAGGCTCCCCTGTGGCCAAACCCAGATTGAAGCCAGGAGGTGGGAAGTCCTCAGAAATGGATCACCTGCAGACACAGGAGGTCGGTCAAAGGGGATCGGTACTGGTGCTGCCTCACATCCTCTGAGTGCTTCCCACCACCAGGCCCTTCACCATGACCCCACAGACACTGCTAACCTGACAACCTGCCTACTTACAACGGCCCTGTGTTACTGATGAGGAAACTGGAGTATAGACAGTTAACACCTGTTAACACCTGTTAACACCTGTTAACACCTGTTGTTAACACCTGTTAACACCTGTTGTTAACACCTGTTAACACCTGGCTTGACTGCAATAGCTTGTCATGGACTTTAGGAAAATGTGTTTTTTGGTATGTGGATAACTGTTTTAATCAGTTCAAATTTTGAACAATTTGGTATCACCTAAATGATTTGGATTTCATCTACGTGCTTCCTATATTGTTTAATATTTAATTTTAAAATAATTAGTTAATTCAAACCAAAGTATGGGGTTTTGTATCAAATAAGGTTAATCTGGAAAGAACAACACATTCACAGTGAACAATAAGTTAATACAGCTTCTCATAAATAGAAGGCTAAAAACATTGACTTTAATAGAGTAAAAATAATATACCTTGCATACTTTCTAGAACTATCTGCCAAAGGCTTTGGAACCAAGTACCTTTGCTAAACCCGATTTACAAATATTAACCCAGTTATTAATGGCATTCATTAGAATAGTCTGATCAGAAATGGTGCTAAACTGAATGTGGAATGATTTATGTATCTGTATCATTGAAAGCTTATTGGTAGCTATGCGTAAAGGCATTTTCTGGTCAGGAGAATTATGTGGCTCAAAAATGGGTAGTGCCTTTCCTTGGAGGGTGCAGACACGGTTCCAGTTTTTGCAGATGCTATTCCTAGTTCCTCTAACAGAGACTGCACAATGGAAGATGAATTTGCGACGTTTACTGTTTCATTATCTTGATGCATAGTTAGCTGTGCTTGTATTATCTATCCCCAGTGAAGAGAGAAAGGCCATTCAGGAAGTACTTCCACACTTCAAATCTCTCCTGCTCGGGATCAGAGTTTCTCCAAGAAGTCTTTAGAGGAGACATGGCTAACCATAAAGAATTGCAGCCAAGACGGTCTATTTGTTTATTGTCTATGGTTGATGAGTGGACGCTGAGGTATCAGTCTCACTCTGTATCTAAAGACACAATTTGGATGTTTATGTGCAGTGCATTTGAGTATCTGTTCAATGAACCAAAGCCAGGTTTCTTTAGCTGGCACAGCCTGGCTTTGTTTTGACTAAGTGGTCAGATTCCATTACTTTGAAGGGTTGTTTTGTTGCCCTCATAAGTTGCTGTTAGCAAAGTGTTTTATGTTCTATGTAGATTTAATATAATAAAATTGCTGGTTTTGGATTCCTTGGGGACATACACAGAGAGGAGTACTCAGAGAACAATATTTGAGACACAGGTAGAATGATCCCGTTTATCTCTTCCCTGCATTTTGATAAACATAACCAATTGCTCCATTTCCACTTATTAGCAAATACTGCCAGTATTCCAGTCCAGTGGTTTTGTTCTCTTCCTTGTCAGTGATGGCTTTCTGTGCTTTCTTCCTTTTTTCTTTCTCTACTTCTTTTTTTCTCTTGCTGACATGTATCCCAAGATCTGAAATTGTTTAATCCTCAATGTAAGTGGCTTCATTATGTGAATTCCTCCTCCAGGAATTCCAGAGTGAGTCTGTGGACCACACAAGTGGGAAACCAGCAAGATGGCCTTTCAGTGGAGGGTGGAACCTTTCGCTTTGGTTTGCAAAGGGGAAAGAGCAAAGAGGGGCTAGCTGAAGCTACTGTCTGTTTTGCCAAACTAAGCTTCTCCCATCATTTTATATACTGACCCTAATATTATCAAAATTCTATAGACTGCCTATCACTTTTTTAAAACATTGTAAAAGACCTTTTGAACCTCACAAGAACTGCAAGAAGGCAAAGATTGTTTTACTCTAGACTCTGCAGAATCTAGAGCTAGATATAGGGGCTTAAATCCTGTGCCCCAAGTGGTCACGAGAACTGCCATCTGAGTTGGGACTTGCATTAGTGAATGGCTTTGCATTAACCTGTTTTTTCCTAGCCCTAAATTACCTACCAAGGTGGGAACACAGACATAGCAGTAAGTAAAACTGAGGTATATAGAGAGGCATTCTCTTCTTAATTTTCCTTCATATGAATAGTAAAGGAAAAATTTCGACTTTGGGCATTTATTTCTAACACCTAATTAGCAACTACTGACCTCAGAATTAGTCTTTACATAAGCCATGGCACGAAGCCAGAAGACAGTTCTGTTCACTTTCCATTGATTCATTTCAACATTTATCTTTTATTAATTCAATAATTTTGAATTTCTATATCTAGTAGTTACACAAAATTTTATCAAAATAAATTTTATTTAAGTTTAAGAAATTGACTTAAGCAACCACAGTAAATAATTTGTGGTCTAAGCATTGTGAGCAGTGAAAGGACCTGAGGTCTGGAGAGGACTGTGTAGTTTATCAGGACAGGAACACTGAGACCCCAACCCAGTTGTCTCAGAAATCTAGTACAAGCCACAGAAATGAGCTATAGATCCAACTTAAGGTATAGAGTAGGCATGCTCAAAGCAGCAAAGCAATAGGAAGGAACTCTGCACACTTCCAAAAGAGAAATGTCAACACCAACCCAGCCAAAAACCTTTATCTACAATGCTATCCTGTCTGCAAGATATGCTGGGGCAATGGTGGGAGTAACCAACCAGTGTCTGATTGACTTAAGACCCACTCCACCAGAAGAAACCCATACCTGACATTGCTTGGGTGACCAAGAACACAAAACTAGATAGTTCAGGGTCCTAGGTGAAAACCAAATACTACTGTTCAGATATTATGGAGAGAGAGAGAGAGAGAGAGAGAGAGAGAGAGAGAGAGAGAGAGAGAGAGAAAGAAGATGTCATAACATGTGTATTGGTCAGAGGATGGCTTAAAGGAGATGGTTTTCTCCTTCAGTCATCAAGGACTGAACTCAGGTCATCTAGCTTTGCAGCCAGGCCCTTTACCCATGGAGCCACCCTCACTGATGACTGGACTAAGTTGTTGGAAAGTGTGGACATTTTATATCCACAGTGCACCTTAATTCATATTAACCATCTTTCAAGTAGTGTTATCGTGTGTTGAGATCAGCTTAGATACACAGTTAACAAATGAAGTTTCCACAGTGAAAAGTGTAATGCCTTCTCTTGTTCAGAGTCCCTGACCAGTGCTACTTACAGAATGGGTTCTGTGCTGGCAGCTTAAGCAAGGAGACAGGCTCCCAGGCCAGGAGTGCCCAGAGGGACTGCATTTAGCCTGGGCTGGGGACAGAGTAAGCATCATTGAAACGGAAAGAATGACTGCACACCTTGTTTCCTGAGCAGGAGAGTATGTTGAAATAAGGAGGAAGATGGGGGCAGGGCACAAAGAGAAGGGGATTAGAAGAAAGGAGGAAAGGAAGAGAAAGTGGGAGGACAGGGAAAAGAAAGCAAGGGGAAGAGAGTCGGGGCAGGCAGGCAAGGAGAGGAAGTGGAGCAGAAGAGGAGATGGGAAGAGGAAGATGAAGAAGCAGTGGGGGAGAAGAGGAAGAAAAAGTAGAGGAGAAAAAGGGAGCAGCGTCGGGGAGGAGAGGAAGAAGAGGGGGAATAGAAAGAGAGGCCCCCCTGCATCCAGCACCCGTTACGTCCTTAGTTCATGTCATCTTGATGACAACTTAGTGGAGCAGGTTACATTATTCCTACTTTATGAATTGAAGAGGCAGCCTGCCTCCATCTTAAACTTAAAAGCCACCTTATAGTAAAGACAAACTAGGTCCATTCCTGTTTACGATTAAACTTATTTCTCAAGGATTGGGCTATGCCCCACCTGTCACCTTACTACAAATGGTTCTGTACTGCCTGTTCCAGGAATGGCACTCATGTTTTTGTTTCAAAAAAGTTGTTTATCATAATCTTGTAACTCTACCTTTGTTTCAAAAGGTTATATGACCACCAATGACTACCTTGTTGTGACTGCCTATTTTGCCCACCTTGCAATCATGTCTTTGTTTCAGGAGGGACTAACCTGTTATGCGTATATACTGCTCCTGTAACACTGTGGACTGTGCTTGCCAGACCCCCCATTTGAAAACCCCCTACCTCTGAGCTATGAAAACCTTGTCTTTTTCACATCCAAGGCTGACCTCTCGAACTGTGCCTTAGGAGGATGTAGCTTATGTACACAAATAAAAAAGCTTGTTTTAATTTATTTGGTCATGATTTGGGTCAATGGTCTTTCCCTCCCATCTTTGGGATTAACAGAATCAGGAACCAAGAGCCAGTCTGCAGAGATGTATTAAGTGAATGGAGACCAGTTGTGGAGTTTTCTGTAATAGGAGGCCAGTTTCCCTCTTTTGGACACTGAGTGTGCTTTGACAAATTCCATTAATCCCCAAGACTTTGGAAGCTGTATTGACAAATCCACTAGTGAAGAGGCTGAAGCCTTCTCAGGGAGCTCTAGTCTCCACAGAGATCTAGCACTTGGAAATGGGGCTTTCCTGTTCCAAATCGGTTAAGAAAAATCTTCAGGGTCAAATCATTGAGCTTGTTAATTTTTATTAGAAGAAACACGAAGTCAGAAAGTTTGTAATCATAGCCGGATTCTCAGCAGTCTGGGGCTTTGGATCTGAGTCACAGTTCTAATTTGATTTCTGTTGCAGTGATAAAACATTCTGATCAAAAGCAACTTAATAGAGAAAGGGATTTATTTGGCTTACACTTCTAGGTCACAGCCCATGATTCAGGGAAGTCAGGGCAGGAACTCAAGCAAGAACCTGAAGCAAAAATAATGACCACTGCTTGCTGGCTTGCTTGTTGGTCCATGTTCAGTTAGCTTTCTTGGTCATCCCAGAACCACATGCCTAGTGAATGGTGCTGCCCACAGTGGGGCGGACTCTCCTACATCAATTAACAATGAAGAACCACCCTTATATGGTCTAGGAAATCCATAAGTTGAGACCCTTCTCAGATGACTCTAGGTGAATCAAGTTGGTAGTTAAAGCTATCTCTGATAGTCACTAACCTTATACTTCGGGAGAGAGGTTCTTACACTGTTAAACTATTTGATGATCACCTTGTAGCTCAAAAGCTACGGACTATGGAGTATCAACTACCTCACTGGCCAAGCACACTCTTGAAAAAGCCTATCCATCCCAAATGTCTCTTCTTTCTGATATCTGGGAGCTCAGAGCACCACATTTATCCCTCAGTGAGTGTGTGTGTGTGTGAGACAGGGGAGGGGGCAGGGGGAGTAAAGGAGGGAGAGAGAGGAGTGATGGTGGAGCCATACATGGTCATCTGTGTATCCCCTCCTCCCAGTAGGGTTTTTGCTGAGCTTAGCCACAGCTATTTATAGGAAAGAGGTCCACAGAAATAGAAAGGGACAGAAAAAAACCAGTTACTATCATAGTTAAAATAATTTAATTTTTTATTGATACTACTGCTGTTAGTTTAAAAAGAAAAATTTAAACAACTAAAAAATTTTATATGCAAAAGTGTTGCCTATATACAAGTGCACTGTGTGCATGTCTGGTGTCTATGGAAGCCAAAAAGAGGCAGATGATGCCCTAGAGCTGGAGTTACAGTGCTATACATGGGTGCTGAGGACCAAAACAATCTTCTGCAAGTGAGCATCTGTTGCATTTCCTCCAGCTCCTGCTGTGTTTTTAATGTCAGAGGTAAGTGACTGTGAGGAGTTGGTTAGACATAGTCAAGTTGACTTTAGTAAGGAGGAAAAGAGTGGTTCTAGTCATGGTGATGAGGAGATAAGCTAGCACCAAGAGGACATCTATTCATGTTTTATGTGCATTGGATTACTCCATCTTCCAGCAACGCACCTGGATAGATACTAGTGTTCTTCCATTACATAAGGATGAATTACTTAAAATAACTTTGAAAGACGCATAGTAAAGATTTAGACCCAGAGAGTTTGGCTCCAAGGTCTGTGTTCTATTGCTTTTAAAGGGCTGTGATTTTATGAAAGACATGCCTTTTATTAGTTTAAAAATTAAGTGGTCACATTAATGCAAATATCATTTATGACCAATTTTTCTGTGTGCTACTTAGCCAAGAGTTACTCATTTAAATTCTCATGATGCTTTGAAATTGTTACTTTGACCACACCTCACAGTGGGAAAGTAAAGGCTGAGGATGATTACATGATTTGTCAAAGGGGTCATGACTATTTATTAGGCTGCTAAGCTCTGATCACAGCCATGGTTTTCGGAGCTCCAGTCTGTATCTCTCTCTAGAAGGTGGAACTCTTTGTATCTCAGTGCTGCTTTAACGGTGCACACTGTGTTTGAGGGCTGAAGTTGAAAGGCCTTTGTGTGCTTTATCTCCTTCATTCTCACACAATCCTGCCTGTGGAGCAGCTTCTGTTCTGTCTTCCAAATGAGAAAAAGACTTAGAAGAACCAGCTAATGACAGAGTTGGGTACCAAACTCAGATCTGTTTGACCCTTAGTAGGTTGACTTGTTCATGTTCATTGTTGAATTTTTCACAATCACAATCATCTGTCCAATGTGTGTGTATATGTGTGTGTCTGTGTGTGCGCGTGTGTGTGTATGTGTGTGTGTGTATATGTGTGTGTGTATGTGTGTGTGTGTGTGTGTGTGTGTATGTGTGTGTGTATGTGTGTGTGTATATGTGTGTGTGTGCGTGCGCGTGTGTGTGTATATGTGTGTGTATGTGTGTGTGTGTATGTGTGTGTGTATATGTGTGTGTGTGCACGCGCGCGCGTGTGTGTGTATGTGTGTGTATGTGTGTGTGTATATGTGTGTGTGTGTGCGTGCGCGTGTGTGTATATGTGTGTGTGTGTGCACGTGTGTGTCTGTGTGTGTGCGTGTGTGTATGTGTGTGTGTATATGTGTGTGTGTATATGCGTGTGTGTGTATGCGTGTGTGTGTATGTGTGTGTGTGTGTGCCATGGAGGCCAGAGGAGGATGTCAAGTGGCATGGCTATCACTCTACTTTATTCCCTTGAGACGGGGACTCTCACTGAGGCATCAGCAATCTTGTCCCCCACTAAGATTCAGGTATGCATGGATGCATGGCTACACCTGTCTTTTCCTCGGGTACTGGAGTCAAGCTCCTCCCACTTGTTCAACAACTACTCTTGCCCACTGAGTCATCTTTCCCTAACCTGTCCAGCGTTTTCTGTCTCCTATGTGACTAGTAGGTGGCTATTGTGTGACTGCTGTAGGATGGGGTAGGTTGAAGGGTAACACTTATGGAATAGGAGTGTTCTCACTCTTGATTCCATACATTGCCTAGGTTGCTTTATGCAACAACAGTATGTAAATTTGATGGTTTGAATGAAATGTCCCCCATCATCTTGGGCATTTGAATCCTTGGTCTTCAGTTGTTGGTATTGTTTGGGGAGGTCTAGGGGTCATGGCTTTGTTGGGGGTACTGTGTCACTGGAGGAAGGGTTTGTGTTAAAGAATCACACCATTGCAAGTTGACTCGTACCCTTCTGGATCTGTAGGGCAAGTCAAATCTCCTTTCTGTGTGCTGCTGTGGTCTGGTTGTGGGGTGCTGTCAGAGCAGTAGAAAGGTAACTAGTACTGTTGTCATGCTGTGACTAACCAGAATTTTGCAAAATGAAGATGGAGTGGATGCTAAGCTTCTTCTGTGCAGTCCTCTGTGTTACTCCAGCACTGTGTTTCATGACTGAGTAATCTGCCCTGTGTTTTTGAGTCAATGCAGAGTTGTTTCTTCTCTCTTTGAGCTAAATTGGCTTGTGATGGTCATATAGCACTTTTTAGTTCCAAACTGTTCCCAGAGAACTTTACCAATTGATTTGTCGTTGTTTAGCTTTAGAACTGAAACCTCTTAATTGATGCTTTTAACATTCCTTGTGAAAATGAGACTTTAAAAATCACCCTCTGGATAGGCAGTGGGAGTGCATGCCTTTAATTCCAGCACTAGGGAGGCAGAGGCAGGCTGATCTCTGTGAGTTTGAGGCCAGCCTGGTCTACAGAGCAAGGTCCAGGATAGGCTCCAAAGCTACACTGAGAAACCCTGTCTCAAAACACTCCCCCCCCCCAAAAAAAAATCACCTTCTGGTTTAGTGGTGGTGGCACACACCTTTAATCCCAGCACTCAAGTGGCAGAGGCAGGTGAATCTCTGTGAGTTTGAGGCCAGCCTGGTCTACATACCGTGTTCCAGGACAGCTAAGGCTATACAGAGAAACTCTGTCTCAAAAACCTAAAACCCCAAACCCAAACCCCTCTCTGTATGTGTCCCTTTAGCTTATTAGTGGATGCCTGGTCTCATGACTTTGGTGCAGAAGGGGGATATTCCCAACTGTTTGAGGAGTTCAGGAAAGCTCTGCTCATTTTTGGAGTGCTGTGTAAATCCACGGTGAATCATCCCTGAGACCTGATCTGATTTCCACTTTATCCTGGCTAACCTTTGATTGTAAACAGCACCAACCTTTTAGTACAGATCAGCAGTAGTATTAGTAAATTAGTTATTCACAATGAATTATTAGCTGGCTCTGGAGTAACAGCCTGCTCTTACTGGCTGGCCATGGGACCCTGCCAAGTTTCAGTTTCCTATGTATAGAGGTAAAAATGGCTTACAATTTAATAGTCCTTTTGCCAAGGATAAAGGGATTTACGCAGTGTGGCTTTTGTCTCAGTTCCTCAAAGTTCACATTTCTTTCTTTTGTTTTGGTGTGAGACAGGCTTGCACAGCATAGCCCAGGCTGGTCTTGAACTTGTGTCTACTTCTTCTGCCTCAGTTCTCCTGCTGCTGAGACTATAATGGTGTGCCACAATGCCTGGATAAATGTGGATAAATACTTACTTTTAGTTATTCTCGACATAGGAAAACTCCTGTACAACACGTTGAAGTGTAGAAAAATGTACTGACCTTGTGTAGTGAGATTTCATGGTCAATAAATTAGATAAGTTTATTAATTTCTTCTACAACTGTTTATTGAGCATCTGCTAGGTACCATGTATTGATACTAGTAGTAAAGATTGTTAATAAAGGCAGACCTTGTACCAATACTAGTGTGGTAAAGAAGAGAGACCTTGAATCAGGTATTCCTGAAGCATGTGTAATTGCACTGGGATCACAGTTTTTCAAAGAAAGGAATTAGTGTTTTGACTTCTCCTGCCAAACTAAGAAAAAAGAGTGGGGGCCATGACAAGCCCAACCTAGAGTAACAAGAAATGCTTTATGTACAGGTGTATGTTGGTATTTAGTAGGTAACAGCAATGGTCGTTTCTTGAGCTGTACTGCTAGGAGATTCAGGGATCAGCTGCATGTGCCTTGGAAAGGAGTTCACGTTTGCTGAGACTGTCAGTTATCTATTCTTATCCACCTGTAGCCATTTCTGTCTTTGGAAGCCAAGAAATAGACAAATCTTGACAAAAGAGTAATGCTATATCCTGAGTCTGGGCACTCCAGCAGTTAGCAAGCTTAAATTCGCATTGTATTTCTATGGGACTATTTTATTTCCAGGAAACTAAATTCTTTCCAAATAACTGGTTCTTGATATGGCACAAATATTAAATTCATATAAAAGCCAATGTTTCTAGATCAGAATTGAAGCAACTGTTAAAAAGTTTAAATGTCTTAAAAATAACAAGTTGATTGGTGGGGGTGGAGGAAATCACACTAGGAGCCTCAGTCAAGGATAAATCTGGAAATCCGGGAATATTACTGAAAACATATCAATCTTTTGAGTTTTATGATTTTAGTACTTCCAAAATATTTTGGGCATTCCTATTGAACCAACTGGATGAAAATGCTAACATCTAGGTAAATTAGCTCCCATATTTACACAAGGCATCTGGGAATTATGAACATATCTGCAAAATACCAGATGTCAGGCAGTATAGACGAAGCATCTGGAAGGAGCCTGGCATACAGGAGATATACTGGCAGTGTGGGAGAGCCAGCAATTACCCAGACTGAGCTTCATGGCCCATGTACTCTCTGGTCCTCACTGTTTCCATGTCATGGAAAAAAGCCACCTCTTTATAATTTATTGCACATTCTGGAAGTCCCACATGTATGGGATGCCTCGTGTACAGATAAGCATTTAATAAAATGCCACATCTACAAGTACAGTGGTGGAGAGCAGAGAAATTGATAATTAAAATCTCATAATCAAAAGTAATTTCCTCATTTGTTTAAATACTTTAAGTCGCTGTGCACTGACCTCTGTTTGGAATAACTGTGATCTATGGAAAGTGACCATAAACGAAACACACTGAGCGATCCTGCCCGAGCTGTGGTCACCACTCACTGGTCCTCTCCCGGCGAGTCACTTTTCCTCTGACCTGTGTCCTTTTGCCATTGCCTCCTCTTGAAAAAAAAACAAAACAAAACAGAAAACCACAGGCCCCCTCCTCCAAAATTATATAATGATGGAGTAGGAAGGAACTACTGATACAGACTCAAGTCTGTCACACGCTCCCTGAAATCATACTCCAAGTATTGCATGAATTTCTTATTTGGCAGCACTGGCATCTCAGGTGGAACACAGAAGAGTGGCTGAGAGGTCTGCTGAAGCAACCTGACCAAGAACACAACCTTGCCACACTTCAGTGTCCATGTCTGTGACACAGATCAGGGGTTATTCTTGGGTTTTTTTTACATGGATTAAAATGCAATAGGCATATAAAATATGAAGACTAGGATATTTAAATTGTTGCAAAGATGATGATGGTAAAGATATATATTTTCAGAGCATATGGATATATTTGGTCATGCTCAATGACACTGGACAAGAACTCAGCTGATATGATTCATCTTTTGATCTATATTCTGCTATCCTTTTAAAAGTAATCTCATGCTTCTGAAATTAAGTAAATATGGCTTGAACTTTGACAACTCAAGTTAAGGTATTCAACTGGTCTTTTGTAGGCATCCGTGTATGTGTGTATGTGTGTGTGTGTGTGTGTGTGTGTGTGTGTGTGTGTATGCCTGTGTGTACATACAAATGCTTTTACACTTCATTTGACTACTATAGTGGATAGCCATCCCAGCATTGGCCTGGAAGTTCCAATCCCCATTGAGGCTTCAGCAATGATCACGCCCACAAGGTGGGGCAGAGGGGGAGCGGAAGACCGAGGATCAAGAGGAGGGCGCTCTCTTGGTTCGGGGATGCTGGACGCAGGAGGTAGACCGAGCAGAGTTCTCCAGAGAACACCACCGGACTGTGCTATACCTTTGCCAGACCCTGCAACCTACCCTTTCATTTGTAAGTTACCCTACAAAATAAACCTCCCTTTTAACTACGTGGAGTGGCCTTAATAATTTCACCAATAGACTACAGTACACAAATGTAAACAAACCTAAGGTGAGTGTGTAAACACAAGGCCATTTGAAGACAAGATGCTCTGCCCAGGAGAATGAGCCACTGGACACTGAATAGGTGCCAGGCCACACAATCCTGCAGACAGCATCCATGTCCCTAGTAACCATGCTACCTGAACAGAGAGAAAATGGAAGGCAGGGATATAGGAATGGGAGGTTTCTTCATCTTTGCCTTCATTATATTTCTGTGTGTGCCTCCTCCACACATCCCTTGAAGTGATCAGACATGGTAAGATTTTATGGTTCTAGAATAGGCATATTTTACTGTTTGGCCTTTGGAAATGATAGAACCTTTCTGTTTAGGAGAATGGTTATGATTACATCTCACCCTTCCTTCCCACCAGCTTTTCCTTTTTTCAAATGAACAAGTAGCATTCACACACAGGTTCGTGAAAAGAGCTATTTTTTCAAGTATTCCTCATGCCTTTCTAGAAGTGAAGACCCATTATTCTGTCACATATCAACCCATCTGTCAGCCTGCAACAGATGGTTCAAATGAAGAACTTCAAAAAATACCAAAGAGGAAATTATCTTGTGCTTCTCCAGCCACAGTTTAAATCCCATCTAACTTTAGAATTCTCCTTCCCTACTCATCATGTGAAGTCAAAGTGTGGAAAA
Source organism: Onychomys torridus (assembly GCF_903995425.1). Lineage (NCBI taxonomy): Eukaryota > Metazoa > Chordata > Mammalia > Rodentia > Cricetidae > Onychomys > Onychomys torridus. The sequence continues at coordinate 21,995,396 of NC_050451.1, forward strand.
TATTGCATTGGAATTACAAATTAGGAGCCATTACTCAACCAGATGATTACTGCTTCAGATCTCCTTGCTGTGAGGTGGGAAGCAGAGGCTAGACCTGGGCTGGAGTCTCAGGTACACCAATTTTCAGGCACAGTGGCCTTAGGTAATTTATTCAATCTTATAGGCATTTATTTCCTCCATGGAACAATAGAGAATTAATAACTTGTCTTAGAAAGTTTGAAAGGAACAGATCACCTTGTGAAAATCATGTGGTGAGGATTCTGAAAAATGGTAGCGACTCTTATTTCACCATCCAGTCTCCCTTCCGTTCTTGTTTCCTGTTTCCCACAAGATTATTCTCAAAGATTTTGTGTTTCTGGAAGGAAAAGTTTTGAGCAGGTGCCTAAGGCTAAAAGCCAGCCAGACAAGAAAAAACAGATGTGGATGAAGTGTGTTCCCTTCATATGTCTCTATCTCTGCTCATCTCTGTCTCTCTATCTGTCTCTGCCTCTGTGTAACCATAAAAATGTGGTACCATTTCTGGTGTGTGTGTATGTGTGTGATAATAAACAGATAGGCTGCATTAGTTTTGTTTTGTGATACATTGATATGATAAAATACCCTGACAAAATCGAAGTGAGACTGTGTATGTGAAGGTTTTAGTTTGTTTAACAATTCTAGGTTACATTCCATCATTGTAGGGAAATCAAGGCAGCGGGAACTTGAAGCAGCCAGGGACATTTGCAGAGGAGAGCAGAGAGAGATGCATACATTCATCATTTTGTTCTACTTACTCTCTCCTTTCCACTGAGGCAAAGGCCCAGACTATGAAATGGTGCCACCCATATTCAGGGTGTATGTTCCCATCTCAACTAATGAAATTAAGATAATTTCCCACAGAAATGCCCAAAGATCAACCTGACTGAGACAAACATTCATCCAGACTCTCTTCCTTGATAATTTTAGATTGTGTCAAGTAGACAGTAAAAACTAACCCCACAGAAGCTCAAGCTAATTTGAAGTTCACTTATTGGAGGGGCATATTGCCAAGGCTGGCCTTGAACTTATTATGCATCAGAGGATGACCTTGAACTTCTGATCTCTTGCCTCTACCTCCTAAGTGTAACAGGCTTTCTTTTGGGCCACCAACCAGCTCTCAAATCATGACACAGAGACTTCTTATTAGTTATGAGTGCTTGGCCTTAGCTTATGCTTGTCCCATGAGCTCTTATCACTTAATTTAACCTGTTTTTCCTCATCTATGCTGTGTCTCAAGTTTTTTTTTTTTTTTAACCTTTCTTTCATTCTGTGTGTCCCACTTCTCCTGCTTCTTCCATGTCTGGTTGGCTGGTCCCAGGCATCTCCTTTCCCTTCTCCCTTGTTCTCTCTTCTCCTCTCCCACTTATTCTCTGCTAGCCAGCCCCACATACCCCTCCTCTGCCTAGCTATGGGCCGTTCATCTTTTTATTAGAACAATCAGGTGCCTTACATGGGAAAAGCAACACTTCTTTACATTGTTAAACAAATGCAGCATAAGCAAATGTAATACACCTTTACATAGTTAAAGTAATATTCAGCAACATAAGCAAATGTGACACATCTTTACATAGTTAATGTAGTACTCCACAACACCTGAGTGCTGGCATTATAGGCTTGTGCCACCAAACTAGGCTTTACACTGTACCAGCAAGGCAACCAGGGCTTCATGCGTGCCAGGCAATGGAACTACATCCCCGGGCATGGTCAGGGTGCTTTGTGTAAACTTGAACCAGTGATGTCAGCTCCAAACTTCCCAAAGAAAGTGATAATATGCTTTTTGGTTCTTGTTTCAATCTTGTGAAATAAATATTTGGGAATTTTCCCTGTCTAGACGTAAATATTAATTGAATCATCACTTATGTCTCATGCTTTATTTGGCTGTTTCTGCTTGTTTTGTCAGTTTTCAATGCACATTCCAGTTTCACATTTTTAGGTTTTGGGTTTTCTTTTTCTCTTGCAGTGAGAAGTTTTGAGGAATATAGACTTCCCTATCTCCAGTGTTATCCTTTTGTGGGCAATGCTATGTGTGCCAGAAGGTAAGAGCAGGCCTGAAAGTTTTCAGAAGCCAAGTGTGTCCTCAGAGGTCTGTTAAAGATGATCGGCCGGTGCCATGCTTGCTGCTCCAGCCGAGTTTGGAGCTCCAGCACCCGTGTGGAAACTGTGAGAGTGGTGGTACTCAGTGTAACCCAGGCCTGAGAAGCAGTGATGGAGGCCCCTGCTGCTCACTGGCTGCTGATCCCGAGGAGATGGAGTATGAGATGGGTACTCAACATCAGCCTCAATGCTCACATGTGCACAACATGTACATGTGCATGCACATGCGTACTTCTAGAGAAAGACTTCTGATCTTCATGTGCCATAAAGCTGACAGGCATCTCACTGCTGTAAAACAAGATTCTGATTCAGGAGGTCTAGAAGGGAGTCTGACAGACAGGAATCTAACATGCTTCAAGTTCTGTGTGTGCTACTGTGCACACACAGACTCTGAGAAGCAAGTGTAGCCTATGAGGAAGCTTCTTCCGTGCCAACTTCTCAGGCTATGCCATAGCTAGGATGGCCCACTGTGAAAGGGCTCCCAGCACTTCCTTTACACTGTGTTATTCTGCCTCACTTTCAGGTCGGCTTGTTCATTTTGCCAGTCCAGTTTTAAGATATCTGCCTCTTGCTTCCTCCCATCTAGCATCCATCTGGTACTTTCAATACTCCAGGCACTGTGGTAAGTACTTGCCTGAGATGATCTCATCCGATTCTCAGAAGAGGATGATAGGACTGTTGTCAAGAAGCAGGTGAAGATACAAAAGAACAGAGAGATTGCTCAGCTAGCAAGTAGAAAAACCAAGATACAAGTGGTCTGCTCCAGAGCCTGGGTCCTACCATCGAGGGTTGGTTAAGATTATGCCTTACTAGGATCATGTCAAATGTATTTGCATACTCTCCTTACCCCTTTCCAGTGTTACATTCAAGTGTTGTGAACAAGGTAAGAATGTTTTATAAAAATAAAAAAGACATACATATGTGCTATTTTTTCTTGCTTTTTCTCCCTAATTTGCTACTTAATGAAACCCATGGAGGCAAATAGTAGGTTATTAGGACTAACATTATCAGACAAAATCCAATAATGTGTACTTTGCCAAAGTGAACATTATTAGACTCCACATGTGTAGTTATGCTATGGGGCATCATCTGACCTATGGTATGTTAAAATCTGTAATACTGAGGTCTCATATGCCATATTGTGTTCCGTTGGTGAGAGGAGAAATTGGCTACTAAAAAAGTGAAAGTTCTGTGAAATATATTCTCAGTCACAAAGAAGAGCCTGTTCCCATATGAACCTATAGAGATCAGCTGAAGAATGGCAGCCTTGCAGTCTGTGGAACGGCTTGTTAGGTGGTGCTTATAATATCATTCCATTTTAAGACACTTTTCACTACACCCAAAGACCAGACAAATAGAAAATGATATTCTGAGCACACAAAAGAGCTGTGAGCCTATTTTGGAAGGTAGGTGGGAGATTGTGATTTTATACCTCAGAAAACACTTCCATACAGTCCATGCACCATAGTGAACAGTATCTAACCTCCAGAGAAGAGATATGGAGACAAATAGTTAACAAACACTTTGATTTGGCTTTTGGGTAATGTCAAGGTTGAATTATGGTACCTGGCAAGGACTGTTGATCAGCTTAAATTAAAAAAAAAAGCAATTCAATGCCAATGGCCTGAAATATGTTGGAAACAGAGAAGAGTTGAATCATACAGGAGTTGAGATGGATCTTAAAATATATTTGAAAAACACTACCACCCACTAGGTGAGCCTGTCATGTCTGCTGTAGTAAGCATCACTCTTGCTTGTGCGTATGCTTGAAGTTGTTGGCTTGTGTCTGGAACCATGTCATATGAGAAATACACATCCTCAACTTGGAATTACTTCAGTTCAGGGAATTATTCTCATGGTGAGAATGAGTACTGAGTAGACATAACTAACATATTTGTGCAGACTGAAATGTTTTATTGAAATATTTTTAAGTATCTGGTTGATATTTTGTCTCTTTGATAAATGCTTGGAGTGGCCATAGTCTAATGTGCATCATTTCATTCTATCATGTGACTGGTTTAAAGGAGTCATGACAATTGCTGTTCAGTTGGGTTTTAGTGTTAACCTTTACATCTGCCTCCCACAATGGTTTCAAAGTAAGGGTTTGCAACCTCTGCTCCCATGAAGCAGTTCATGAGCTGCCATCAAGACTAGGGGCTGGCTGAGTGTCTTTCAGGTTAGTTGGTGGCTTTTCTGACCCCATTTAGGACCATGGTAGACAATACTCCCAAGAAGTAATTCTTTCCAAATCCCTGTCTCTTTGGTTCTACTTTTTAAAGGACACTGCAGGAGGCTGACTGCTTCCACTCTGAAGCCACTTCTGGACTCATTCTCACTGACATGACTTCAGCCAAGATCCCCACATTTTCTCAGTCTCAATTGCCTGCTGAACCTGTCAAATGGGATAATATCGACCCCACAAAAGTGTTATGAAGATTAACTGAGATGGAACACTTGAAATATTCATTACAAGTGTGACATACATTTAATACTCAATCAATATTAATAGTTAATGTTCTTGTTGCCATTTTTCTTTGTGTGTGTATGTATGTGTGTGAGTGGGATGCATGTATATGTGCTGTATATACCTGGTGTGCATACTGTGAACATGCAGAGGCCAGAGCATGACAGAGGTATCCTGCTCTATCATTTCCTAGTGTATTCTGTTGATGCAAGGTCTCTCAGTGAAATGGGATCTAGGCTGATGGTCACTAAACCTGAGCAATCCTCCTGTTTCTATCCTTCCTAGAGATGGGGTTACAGGAAAACATGTGGTCACTCACACTGAATTTTAGATGGGTGCTGAGATTAAACTCAGGTGTCTGCACCTGTGCAACAAGCTCCCTTACCCTCTGAGTGTCCTCTTCAGCCTCAGTATTATTAGTATAGGTATGCTCAATACAGGCCAGAACTCCTAACCAGACATGGGCATCCGGATGAATCCCCAAAGCAGATCACTGTAGCAGAGGTGAAGTCCTTCTGACACTTATGCTGCATATGCTTTATGCCGACCCATTTGATGTTAGTGGTAATGCCCAGTAGTTTGCAAACTGGAGACAGACTGAGCACTGACTCAGCTTAGCTCCTTCTTTTCTTTGTTACCCAAGGCAGATGTGTGTGTTGGACCAATGCTTCATCTTCCTGGAAGATCAGCAGTAGCTGCCTGGCTGAATCTCCCTCTGTGAGATGCTTGAGCTGTATGTGTGCCTATCTGCACAGCCTGTCTGCATGTGTGCTTCATGTCTGCATGGCCATTTGCATTACATGGGCTGTGGCTGGCTTTTGTCTCTATTACTACCAGCTCTGAGTACTTACTGAAATGTTTCCAAGAGTCAGTTCTTTGGCTGCATTTGATAAAGAAATGCAATCATTCCACTCATTCCATCCCTGGTGCTTTTACTCAACACCGTGTGTTATTAATACACAACATTTTCCCCAAATCAAGTAGGGGCTTTCCCCAAACTGTAGGTCCTATTCTAAAAAGCCTTTGGTGAACTTTGCACATAAAAATATAACAAAACCAAATAATTTCTTGTTCAAATATTCACAAACTCCTTTGCTTCTCAATATAAAATGTCTTTGATGATTAATTTAACCTTAGCCATTAGAGAGGTTCTAGCTCAATTGGGTCATATAACAGCTATTTATAAACACAAATGTGAAGACTATGTAAATGAAAATTCATAATTTATTTTAATGCTTTGAAAAATGAAACAATACTTTCCGCTAATGCTTGACACTCATATCAAAGAGGAATAACAACCATTCTCCCTTAAAAATGACACATAATAGAAGCAGTATTTTCCCCCTTGGGGTTGAGCCCCAGGCTTCATGTATGTTAGGTGAGCCCCCCAACACTGAGCTAGGTCCCTAGCCCTTTTTGCATTTTTTATTTTGAGACAAGGTCTCACTGAGTTGCTTAGGGGGACTTGGAGCTCACTATGTGGACCAGGGAGGCCTTGAACCTATGATCCTCCTGCTTCAGCCTCCCTCCAAGTAAGTGTATTTTAAATATAGCAATAGGCAAAACTATGGAAATTTTCTGCTCTAAGAGAACGTGCTTATTGTGGAGGACATAGACAATGAGCAAGGCAGAGCAGAAGCTGGGATATCAGGGACACACTGGCTAGTTAGACTAGCCATACTGGTGGGCTCAGGATTCAACAAATGACTTGTCTCAGCAAATCAAATGTAGGTTGACTAAAGGAGACATCTAATGGTACCCTCTGGTGTCCACATGCACCTGACACACATACCACACATACACACCTTTATTCCCACATATACATGTGCCCACACATATGTGAATATGTGCACATGCACACATACCACACACTTATTATACACAAGAAGAAAGAAGACACAGGGCCCTCAAAGCGGAACAACTAGGAGACACAGGGACTCTGCAGAGGGAAAGAACTCAATGGATTTGTTAATCTAGAAAAGTGAAAGACTTATTTTCTTTAAATGACTTCAAAAGTGGCTCTTCATCTTTTTGAGACCCTTACAGGATGTGACAACAAAACCCTTACAGAATGTGGGAACAAGACCCTTACAGGATGTGGGAACAGGATCCTTCCAGGATGAAAAATTCGATTTGAAAGAAAGAGGATGACACCAATAGAAGATTGAGGCTGCATGGTACCTATGAGTTGGTGAGAGTCCAGATTAAGTAAATGACAGATGGATTCAAGGAAGAGATAATAGAAAATGATTGCTCACTGAAGGATTTGCTTTAGAGTTAAGACAAGGTGTCTGTCCTAGGAAACTCTGGTTTCAGAGAAGCTAGATGGTGCTTCCAAATAGCAGGGTCCTGACTGAGAGTCTGTGATCCCAGGATTCCATACAGCAGTGGACTTATTAGCTAAGCTTGTGGACTTGGTGACCATCCTCATTGGATGCCAGGTCTACAGGCAGGTCAAGATGTTGTGTAGTCAGTTTAATCAAGATACAAATCTTGGGCTTTTTATGATTTTTCAAATATTTACAGAAGGAAAAAAATGGACCCTTATCTTTGATTTGGAGGAATGTTTTTTTTTTTTTTTTTTAAATCTTTGTGTTTTGAAATCTTTTGATAGAGAATTCAAGGGTATTACCATTTTAAGTTTTTGAGAATTTTCTTTGAAAGAACTTTTCCTGCTAGTCTGTAAACTATAGGCTAGCATTGCGGCATCTCCTCACACCTCTCCTCACATTCTTATCTACTTATGACCCCATCTGCATTGCAGATCTGCACTCTAGTCTTTGCTACTACCCACATATGGGCATCCTAAGCTCCCTTAATTTAACTTGTCTGGAAATAACTCGTCTCCCCAGACACCTACTCCTTCATCTACATGTGTCACTCGACTGAAGACAATTCTCATTCTCCATGCCAAATGCTAGCGACCATCTTGCCCAGCTCCATCCCCATTGCTTTCCTTCAGGAGACGGTAAGTTGCTCTGGATCAGACAGGTCTGGCTCCATGCCCATATCAACTGCTTATCTGATGTTACTTACCTTGGACGTCCTTGAAACAAGAAAAAAAAAAAAACATTCATAGGATTTCTTTGAGCTGAGACAAGGTATGCGAAGCTCTCAGCTCTGGTCTGGCATGTAGGAAGGCTCCAGAGCAGAGCCGGCCCTATGGTAGACTTCTCAAGCACTCTCTGTACACCACTGCAGTCACCTTTTACATTTTAGCTATCGTTTGTTGCATTTATTGATCTGTATTTGTGTGTGTACACATGCATGCAGTCACATGTGTCATGGTGCACATGTGTCACAGTCAGGGGGCAACTTTCAGGAATCAGTTCTCTCTTCCACCAAATGGGTTCCAGGGACTGAACTCAGACCATCAGGCTTAGCAGCAAGTGCCTTTTCCAGCTGAGCAATCTCGGCAGCCCTGCAGCTGCCTCTTAAATGAGCACAGTGTTCCACTACCAGCCTATTGTTCAATTGTTAACTTAAGAGTTTTAGTTTTCAAACATGGGCTAGTACAACTCTCCTAGTCAGACATCCGACTGCACAGCCAATGAAGTGCGGTAGGATTCACCCTGCCATGGAAACCTTTTCTTTTGTTTTACATGGGAGCCAGAGATCCTGCTGTGGTGTTAGGCACTCTGCCTTCCCTCTAGCTTTGAATATATTTATTTTCACAAGCATACACTTGTCCTCACCTATATCCCCTCCCCACACAGGTGTGCCCCATTCTGTGTGGTCTAACACTCTAGTTCTGCTCTGCTCACAGAAGCTATCCCATTGGGTCTTCCTCACCTATATCCCCTCCCCACACAAGCTGTGTGGTCTAACACTCTAGTTCTGCTCTGCTCACAGAAGCCATCCCATTGGGTCTTCCCAGATTGCTCAGCCTCTGCTATGATATCACAATTGCCATCTAGTGATTTGCTTTTTTCTCAGGGGCCCCTTGGCACCCTCCATAAACTAAACATCCCTAAAGCCAGGGTTCTCTATCCTTTAACTTTCTCTGGGTTTGGGATCCTAACGGTATTTTCTAAGTAATGATTTCTCAATTCAAGTGTTTGTTGAATCCAGTTAGAAAGATTTCAGGCTTCAAGATGTAAATGCAATTATGCAGACTGCATTTGAGTAGTGCGTTTACTCAGCCACCTGCTGCTTCTCAAGTTCACAGTTTACCGTATAACTGAGAGTGACAACTGTATTTGCATAGCCATCTGTTTTACAAATTGCCAACAGGCCAGGATTTTCCAGGTCTTTCCCTCACTACACCTTCCATTTTGTTCCCACCAGTGAGCCTTTTCAGTGAGACCTGCCACCAGACTCTGAGGCCCAGAGAGTAAAAACCAAATCCACCAGTTTGACAAGCTCAATATCATGATCATTGGTACAGAGTGAACATGGAAATAGACTGACAAGGGGCCAAAGGTTCTGTGACTCACTTTTGTCCAGGTGACTGGGAGAAAAACCTGATACCTACTTTCTTTGTGTGGTCTGGCCTGGTGGTGTTAAGTAGGATGACTGGCTTGGTGGTGTTAAGTAGGATGACTGGCCTGGTGGTGTTAAGTAAGATGACTGGCCTGGTGGTGTTAAGTAGGATGTCTGGCCTGGTGGCATTAAATAGGATGACTGGCCTGGTGGTGTTAAGTAGGATGACTGGCCTGGTGGTGTTAAGTAGGATGTCTGGCCTGGTGGCATTAAGTAGGATGTCTGGCTTGGTGGTGTTAAGTAAGATGACTGGCCTGGTGGTGTTAAGTAGGATGACTGGCCTGGTGGTGTTAAGTAAGATGACTGGCCTGGTGGTGTTAAGTAGGATGACTGGCCTGGTGGTGTTAAGTAGGATGACTGGCCTGGTGGCGTTAAGTAGGATGTCTGGCCTGGTGGCATTAAGTAGGATGTCTGACTTGGTGGCATTAAGTAGGATGACTAGCTTGGTGGCATTAAGTAGGATGACTGGCCTGGTGGCATTAAATAGGATGACTAGCTTGGTGGCATTAAGTAGGATGTCTGGCTTGGTGGCATTAAGTAGGATGTCTGACTTGGTGGTGCTAAGAAGGATGACTGGTCCAATTTTAAGAAACACCAGACAGTGGCTTCATGAACTTTGAAAAGTCATTTCAATGCAGAATACCCTTCTTAAGTCTGGGTGAGGGAAGTGGCCAAGCACTTTCTAAAATCAGTACTGATTCCCTTATCCATCTACAAATTGCCATCTGGTATTTGTTTCAGGAACTCACAGAAAGCCAACAGGAATAGACTATATTAAGTATCAGTAACATTTTATTCTGAAAGGTTCACTTGATAGCAAACTCATGTATACAGTTGGAAAATCTCAAATTCTGAATGACGTTCCTAAACCTTAAATCTTGTGTTGCAGGGTGATTCTCTTGAATTTAATCTAGGAAGAGATGATTTATTCTAGTCTTGTTTGGGAATTTATTTGTAGTAACAGTGTCAATAGGGATTACAGAATGAAAGGAAGTTCTTCTATCTAAATATAAAGGTAATAACTTTATTATCCCTAACATTTGCATATGCTAAAACATATGACATTTGAATCATAAAGAAATAAGCATTTATTTTACAATAACCATATTTAAGAATTGTAAGTGGTTGGTTTTTTTCATTGAAAATGTGAAATTAAATTAAGCCTCTCTGTCTTTCCTGCAAAGCCTGGGCTTAGAAATATCACAAACCACCTTCTTTTCATTGAGTCTTTGGCAAGTTTCCATATGAGACCATTGTTTTCCATGCTTCTAGATGCTGCTTGCTGGTAAAGACAATTCTTTCTCCTTACACAGAACCATGAGGCCCTAACTTTATGTGGTGCCAGGGACCTACTGATTTTAAATTCCACTGCATACAGTGACAAAAGCCTTTCTGGACATCACTTCCTCTGTAAAGTTTTTCATGGCAATCCCATTCAGGATTACCATTGCCCTTCAGTCTGTAGTCACAGTATTATAGAAATCCCAACTGCCACTTGTTACCAGGTCAGGAAAACTTCCTTTTGATTTCTGACTGGTTTCTGAGGAGGGAGGCCCCCTTGCCACCTCTGCTACACCAATGGTGTGAGGATGCTTATTGAGACAGCCATGTCTTTATGATAAGAAATAGGAGCAGGGGAGCAGGAAGGAAGATAGGCTGAAAAGTGAGGGCCTGAGGTGAGCCATGGGATCAAGAACAAGTCAGCTAGAATGTAGTCAGGGATTAAATAGTGGTTGTTGGTTCTCCTTCAAGATCCATGACCTCACTTGCCCTTGTTAGTTGGTTAGGTTTCTGGTACCAGGCATCGTTTCTTTCTTGATGAGTAGGTGCTAAGTCCAATTAGAAAGCTGTTGGTTATTGATAAGGTATGTGTGCCATTACTGGATACTGAGGATAACTATGTCATGCTGGTCACAGTGGTCCATAGCCATCACAGCTGGATAGGATTGTTGGTTAAGTCTCTCTTTTGGGAGTTTGCCTGACATCTTCTGGTACCAAGAAAACTGTCTGGAGGAGGGTTTGAATCAGTCCCAGCTCTGGGACCTCTGGGACCTCTGGGACCTCTGGGACCTCTGGGACCTCTGAGGCCTCTCGGGCTTCTGTCTGAAGTACATTGTGTCTTCAGCAATAGTTGCCCCTGGGAAGCAACCAAAGGCAATAGCAATAGTTTATAATGTTTTGGGAGTCTCTCACACAACCCTTACTGACAACTCAAAAGAGGGCTTCTCATGCCTAGTGTTGGGGTTTTCTGTCAGATGTTGTAGTCCTACAGATACGGTAGTCCTTACCCTCATTGGGGAGCTTCTCTTTGCAACAGATCTTGAGCATCACAGAAAACCACAGCCAATCAAAATACAGAGTTTGGAGTCCAGTCCAAACTCCTGTACTTAAGGTTCAGGGAGCTGTGCAAAGGAGGGTGGGAAGACTCTAGGTGTCAGAGGAAGATAAAAGTTTGCTGTGAACTTGTGTCCTTTGGGAATGTCAGAAGTTACACTCATGAAATTTCCCCAACATGACTGCCTAAACTTGAGCTGATCAAGGAAGATACCAACAGATGTGCTAACACTGATAGGAGAAAGCTCAGGAGGCCTCAGTCCTATATGAGTAATTACAGGCAACTAAGGGATGCTGAAAATGGGAGAAATAGTCTACTCCAAGGAAGATCACACACACTTTAAAACATTTACACAGAAGTAACATTATATGGACTGAGCAGGTTGTATTTTATATGTATGTAACAATAATTAACAAAAGAGACAAAGAATTTGAAAGAGAGCAAGGAGGGATATTAGATAGAGTTTGGAGGGAGGAAAGGAAAGGGGGAAATGATATACTTGTATTATAATCTCAAAAAGTTAAAAAAGAATTAAAATGGAACAAGTCATCTAAACAGGCTTCCTTTATTTGTTCATTTACTGTTTTTGAAGGCCTTATGTAATGATTAATGAACAATGGAGTATCAGTTATCTGAGAGCATTATTTAATGTTTTGATTTTGGAGGCAGAAGGACTTTGATCTTTTCCATTAAAACATAATAATTGCACATACTTAAGTGTACAATGAAATCTTTGATTCATGTATATATTGTGTAATGATTAAACCAGGTTAGTTAGAATGACTATCACATTAAACATCTATAATTTTTTTCAATGAGCATAATTGTTCTAGGTGTTCTGAAATGAGATATAGTCCATTATTGTTAACCATGTTGCTACAGAACAGAGATTAGTCCTAACTGTAACATTATTCCTATTGTCAATCTCTCTCTCCACGAATCTCCTCCTACTCTTCCCTCCAGAAGCTAACACTCTACTCTTGACTGCTAGGAATTAACTTTCTTGTGTTCTATATGAGAGTAAAGACATGTGGTATTTGTCTTTCTCTGCCTGGCTCATTTCACTTAATACAATTCCCTCTCGCTCCATCCAGGCCACTACAAAGGACAGGATCTTATCCCTTTCATGGCTGAATAGGTAACTTTTCATCACATGATATGCACTGTAGACTTCTCCAGCTGCCATGGAATCTCCTACCTGTCCATCACCAGCTCATGGTTGTGATGTAGAACCTGGAAAGCATGCATACTAGTTACATATGCACTGCACAAGCAGATGTGACCATGTCTGTGCTCTAATTTTTGTATGAGGCATGTCTCAGGAATTCATTTGCGGCTCTGCCTTGCCTACTTGGAAGTGCTAACTTTGAAGATGTATACATCTTAATGAATTACAAGGCCATACAAAATGACACTTATTTGACTGTACCTTGATATCTTAGTGCATTTTAAATTTTAAATAGTTTGTTTTTCTATTCCCACTCCTGGAATGGTGTACTTTATGAGAGATTCTACATTATCTTCATTACTTCCTTGAACACTACATATTGATTCTGTATATATGTTAGGTGTTGGGTAACACTGAAGAATAAGCAATGTTCTTCTACTCACAGGTCTTACTTTATAATGGGGGGGCTGTTATGTAAATCCACAAGTATAAACAAGAGAGATCTGTGGTGGTATTGTATTCCCCAAAATATTGTGCACACCAATAAACTTATCTAGGGTCACAGAACAGAACAATCACAATATTAAGCATAGAGGATAGTCAGTGGTAGCACATGCCTTTAATCCTAGCTTTCCAGAGGCAGAGATCTACCTGGATCTCTGTGTGTTCCAGGATACAGTCAAGCATGGTGACACACACCTTTAATTCCAGAAAGTGAGCCTTTAATCCCAGGGAGTGATGGCAGAAAGTGGAAAGATATATAAGGTGTGAAGACCAGAAACTAGCAGCATTTGGCTGGTTAAGCTTTTAGGCTTTGGAGCAGCAGTTCAGCTGAGATTCATTCTGGATGAGGACTCAGAAGCTTGCAGTCTGAGGAAACAGGATCAGCTGAGGAATTGGCAAGGTGAGGTAGCTGTGGCTTGCTTTGCTTCTCTGATCTTCCAGCATTCACCCCACTACCTGGCCCAAGGTTTGTTTTATTAATAAACCCGCTAAGGTTCCTGCTACAGGGATCAGTCTTCAATAAGATTCTTCACGTCTGATACTATCAACACTGCATTCTATGTAAGAGTGAAGTCATGTGGTATTTGTCTTTCCGTTCCTGGCTATTTTCACTTACCATAATGCCCTCTAGCTCCTTCCATGCTCCTTATTGTGCAAGATGTCTTGTGTTTCTTTGGAAGGTTGTGGGCAGTTGGCATCTATCTCTAGGTGGCATTAACAACCTCTCTGACAGAGAAGACTGTAACTGTCTCTAGACATTGCTGAAGTTCACCCTTTGTGTCCTTTAGCTGTACACTGAAAATGACTAAATCCTTCACCTTAGACATAAGGCTGCATAGAACACTTCTGCTGGTGGCATTTTATTAGCCCTCCATCCTTAACATCTAGCTAGCATTTCTCAAGGATTAATGAGTGAATGGGAAACACAGTAAGTATGCTAACCTTTTAGGTTCTTGGAATGAAGTCTAGCAAACTAGAGGGGTTTAAGTGTGAGTCTTAGGTGACTTTCAGTGAACAAATGAGTTTGCACCACTGGCCAGTGTGGCTCCCAGAACATTCCCTGCCTCCAAAGGGCCTTCTCCCCAGACATCCCAGGTCAGTTTCTCTAGCAGTTATTTTCCTGCTAATAAATACTGACTGTCAAGCACTTTGGCAAATGCCAGGTGCCTGTAAAAGTTAAGTAGTCATTATAAAGGCATATAAATATTTTAGATCCTATCATCTGCAGAGAAAGATAGAAGTCCAGATTACAAGAAGGGAAAAAAATAAAAGAAAAAGAAAAAGAAAAAGAAAGTCCCGGTATTCAACCAATAGCTTTGCCCACCAATGGCAGCTTAGAACCTCCTCCTGTGTCTTAGCAGTAAATGTTCTTGGTAAATGGTCACTTAAAAAGTCTGTCCTGGCTTTGTGGCAGTATCCTACTGCCGAGTGTTTTTCTGCATCTAATGGCAAACAATTGCAATGTCACCTATACACTCCTTCCACACTCCTGCCCTAACTGACCTGGCCGAGTGACAGGACAGAAGAGGTGTCACATGACACACAGCAGGACCCCACTCTAGCCTTTTTGATGGACTCGGACATGCAGAGCAATGGCAGGTTTTGTGAGCCAGCTGCGTGGCACTGGACATGTGTCAACTTCTCTAGGGCTCTGCTGGTGAAAACAGAGGGCACAGGAAGGGCTGATTTCAAAGCTGCTCACAGTACACATTTTGGTTCTTCCCATCTTTAGTGATTAATGGAATTGAGGAGTCGTGGGGTTAATTTCTATCTAGGGCATGGGAAGAAAGAACATATACAAACTCTTCCTGACCCTATACCTTGGCTAGAATGGTAAGTGATGAAGCCTCACAGAACAGAGTTTAAGGCTGCAGTCACAAACAATGGGCGGGCAGCTGCCCTTCTAGGCTCAGGTGTTTCTTTTGCTCACAATGTTGATGGAAGATGACCCTGTGGTTGGCTTCTGGGAATTTTCTGTAATCTTTTGTTTTCCATAAGATAAATATTCCCAGCAACTGCAGAAACATCCAGCAATGTATCAAGAGCTGTAACCAATAGAAAGGTCTTCCCTTTGTAGATCTGCTGTCCTCCTAATCTCCAATCCACACTTCTCTCTGCTGCCCCCTGGAGGGCTTGTTTTGCTAGCACACACAGAATGCTGCAGGGTACCTGCTCTTTGTTTGACTCTTGCTTCCAAACCTAAAACAGAAATCATATGCATGAAAGCTTTCCTCCTCCTTTAATTCCTCCAGGAAGTCCCTCATTTTCAATACTTATTAAAAATGGGAAGGTCATCCTAGGAGGCTTCTGGAAGTCCAGGTTCAGAAAGTGCACATGCACAAAGGCAGCAGAATATCAAGTCTTCGTAATTAAACTTTTTCATGTGCACAGTTCCTAGAGTGAAATCGGCTCTGACTTCAGCTGATTTAATACAGCCTTTCTAATTTAAACCTACCCCTTCATTTCTACTTAGCTGTTGTTCGATTTTAGATGGAAAATGGGTTTCTATTTCCCACTTTCTCAAACCAATAAAGATTTCATATTTTTAGACAAGTCTGATGAAATAGCATTAATTTCTGACCTCTTTCCCCAATTCTAGAGCTTTAAGGGAAGGAAAGTACTTCTGTTTTGAAGAGATAAAACATTAAAGTGGGAGGGCAGAAAAGGACTAGAAAGTCAGGTGAGTGTGCCCTGTATAATGTCTGACTCCAAGGCAGCAGGGATTGGGACTGTTGCAAGAGCAGTGCTTTGGAGAAGAGAGAAGAATCTCATAGCAATAGAAGGAGTTAAGGGAGCACACCAAAAACAGAAAAACTAACAACCTAGTTAATGGTGAAATTAGGTGAATACAATGAAGGCGTGTTAAAGCAATTTAGCATAATACATAGAATGCAGCAACTGAAAATACTTCCTGTTGAATTACAGTTGAAGGTAACATTTGTTATGCTATGCCAGGTCCTTGCAACAGCTTAAAGATGATGGAGATGGATGCTTGTTTGAGACTGAATGTCAAGTGTGTGTTTGGGGGTGGGGTGAATTCTAGCATGGTAGCTGTAGACACAAAAACTGGAATGTTGGTATTTTTTTCCTTTATAGATTATAATATCGTTTGATGTATAATCACCATGATTACAAATCTCTTAGCATGTCTGTGAGGGAGTTTCTAGCTTAGAATAAATGTGGCAAGAAGACACACCATAAATATTAGTGAGCACCACCAATCCATAGACTGGGCCTGGACTGACTAAAAGAGAGAGAAAAAGGAGAGCTGTACATCAGCTTTGATCTCTCTGTTTCCTGACTGTGGACACAAGATAAGCAGCTGCCTCATGTTCCTGTAATCATGGTTTCCTTGCTAGGATGACAGTATCCTTCAGCTGTGTGATTAAAAACAAACAAACCTAATTCCTTCAGTTGCTTTTGTCAGTGTGGTCGGTGGTTTGAGTGATAATGGCCCCATAAGCTCATGTATCTGAATGTTGGTCCCCAGTTCATGGAACTGTTTGGGAAGTATGGAGGTGTGTCACTGGGGGCAGGCTTTAAGGTTTCAGATCCCATGCCATTCCCAATGGCTCCAGATCCTGTGGTGGTTTTAATAAAATATCCCCCATAAGTCTCAAGCATTTTAATGTCACCAGTTGGTAGCCTGTGTTAGTCATTTTCCTCCTTCCTAAGTCAGAAGACCTGGCAGTCTTAGTTACTTTCCCACTGCTGTGATAAGACCCCATGATAAAGGCAACTTATAGGAGAAAGGGTTAATTGGGAGCTCACAGTTTCAGAAGGTTAAAGACCATCACCATCATGGTGGGAAACGTGACATCCATCAGGCACACACAGCTCTGGGATGGCAGGTCAGAGCTCACATCTTCTCTGGGATGGCAGGTCAGAGCTCACATCTTGATCTGTAAGCACGAGGCGGAGATCTGGAGCTGTTGGGAATGGCTCAGCTTTATTCTTACAGAAGTATCCTTCTGAGCTGTGGTGATGTCTCAGTGGGTAAAGTGTTTGAAGAGTAATCATGAGAACCCAAGTTCAAATCCTCAGAACCCATGTAAAAACATGGCACTGTAACATGAAAGATAGAGACAGAAGAATCCCTGAAGCTTGTGGATCAGCTGGTCTAGTGCATGTAGCAGGAAGAAAGACAAACCAACTGACAAAGAAACAGTCTCAATCAAGGTAGAAGATGAGAATTGACACCCAAGGTCACCCTCTTACCTCCACATGTGTCTGTAGCATTTGTACACCTGTATGTTCATGTATGCATGTGCACACATGCACACACACACACACATGCATACATACAGAAAGAGAGAATGTGGGGTGTCCTTTTATATCATAGGCAGGGTGGCTACCACCAACTAGACCCACATATTCAAGAGGAAGAAGAAATTTACTCCATAGTTAAATCCACAGCAAGACTTGGGTTGACTCATTCTGACTTGGTGTCAGGTGAGTCATCATGATGGATAGCTCACAAGGAGCCTACAAGTGGGAGAAGGCTGTCTCCTCCAAAAGGAGCTGGTGAGTCAAAACATGCCTACAATTAGATTACCCTCTCCTGAATCTGTGGTCAAAAGATTTTCCCCAGTTAAATATCTATCCCTCCCACTCAGTTGGCATCTGTTCCTTCTCAAGTTTTATTGATTCTATTCTCCTTCCACCACAAATCCAACAAGAGCTCTTTCCTGTTCTTTCCTCCATGTTGCCTCTAGCACTGGTAATTATAAAATGCAGTTGTTTCCTTACACAGACTTGTCATGCCTTGGTTATTTGATGGTCAGTTCCAGGAGGGGGATGACAGTTTAGGTCACTCTAATGGATTCCCATGTGTTATTCATACAACAATTACTCAGGAATCTGATAGATATCTTTGGCTTTTATTTTTCCAGCTCCCAGTTCTACGTAGGTAGTAACACGGCATTGTGGGAAGAACATGTCTCTATGTGAACATGGTACTTCATCTCTGTAAATCTGAACCAACATTTGTAGTGGGGTGTAGTGGGTAGCCATCCCAGCATTGGCCTGGAAGTTTCAACCCCCATTGAGGCTTCGGTAATGGTCATGCCCACAAGGCAGGGTGGAGGAGGAAGCGGAAGACCAAGGATCGGGAAGAGCTCTCTCTCTTGGTTCCCGGACTCTGGACGCTGGAGATAGACGGAGCAGAGTTCTCCAGAGAACACCGCCGGACTGCACTATACCCTTGCCAGACCCTGTAACCTACCCCTTCATTTGTAAGTTACCCCACAAAATAAACCTCCCTTTTAACTACGTGGAGTGGCCTTAATAATTTCACCAATAGTGGGGTGGTTGTAACTGCCCATAAGATAGCCAGGAGTCTATGCCCAATCTAGCAATCCCCAGTCCATCAAAGGACTCAAGGTTAAGTTTAATTCAAGCAATGGCATTGAACCCTGTTTTTCTCCAGCCTCAACTAAAGCTTCCCTAAGTTGTAGAGTCATTGTTAGTTTGTTAATAAACTCCATACTTTTCTGTCTCTAGCAGTGGGCTACTCAAATGCCTAGGGAGCCTGTCAGTCTATAACACAAACAACACACTCCAGGCTTACCTGTGCATCCTTTGGGAGGGTATGTGAGTTGAACTGTGGTTTCTTAGATATTTCAGAACAACATGGAGGGAGATTCAGATTTTCAGGTCTTAACACAAGTAGTGAAACAAAGATTGAGTTTCACCCTTGCTAGTCTCTCATTTGTTTCTATAACTACATCTCTAATAAAGACTCAAAAATAGTATTTACTTCCTATTTGCTTCAGAGCCAAATTTCTAAGTGCTTTCTTATATGGTTCTGGGTTTTTGGTTAGAGTTCTGCTAATAAGCAACAAGAATTAAGACAACAAGCTGGGAAAACAGGCTGAGAGGGCTGCAAAAATACCAAACTCCAGACTCCATGCCCATTATTTGCATGTCTAATGAACTATAGGTCTTAGGGCAAGGCATTTCTGAACTGCTAGATGCCTCAAAGAAGCTGAAGCTGTGAGTGCTTGTTTTCTATTCAAAGCAACAACTCAATAGACAATAAAGGAAGTTTGCCATCTAGAACGATATGGTGAGGAAGAACTAAGCATGCATGATGGGGCTGCTGAGACAGCTCAGCTGGTGGAGGTGCTCACAGTCACGTCTAATGACCCGAGTCCTGTTGCTGGGCCGACATGGTGGGAGGAGAGAACTGACTCCTGTAAGTTGTCCTTTGACCTCTACAGGCATGCCATGGGCCATGGAATGCACCCCCCACATAAATGTTACATATTTTTTACATGTGATAGGAGGAGGTTGGGGGGCTAAGCCTAGTTTGCAGCTGGATACTCTAATCAGATCGTCCACATTTCTTCCTGCCATGCTGCTACATTCTTCAGACTTCCTTACTATTTCAGTATCTGCCAGCCAGCACAGTATTCCAGCTCCTGCTCAGGTATATGGAGTCGTGCTTGGTTCTCAATCCCTAAAGCAGCAGGGGACCCAAGGATGAACTGTGACATTCACGGACCAAAGTAAATGAATACAGTGTGAGTCAGAGTTCATCACAAGTACAACTGTTCAGTGAATACTGGTTTGAAGGCAAAGACTTAATTGCCTTAGGCAAAGTTTGTCATTATCCTCAACCACTGTTTCTACAGCTCTGTAACAGGATGTAAAATACCAAACTTAAGTAATATTGGGGAAAGTACCAAGTATATTGCCTGACAGATAGCAGGTGTTCAATGGCTGCTATTTTCTGCTATAAACTTCACAGTATAAATCATGATATCTCAACCCCTGGTGACAATCTGAGCTGGATAGTTCTTTGCTGAAGTGAATTGTTCTGATCACAACAGACATATGACCTTAACAGCATCCCTGACTTCTACCCACTATGTCATCTTAGTAGTAACAAAAGAAATTGCCAAACCTTGTCGGTGTCTTACGGGGCAGTTTCTCAGTTCTCCTGGGCTTCTACAATAAAGCACTAGAGACCAGAGAGCTTATAAAGGTGAAAGGTTACTTCCTCCTTGTTCTTTAGGCTCCAAGTCCAGTTTAAGCTGTCTGATGAAGGATGCTTTCTGGTTCCCAGATGGTGCCATGTCTGTGTCTGCTGAAAAGGTACCTGTCCTAATACCTTGGATAGAAGACTGACAAGGCAAACACTACTGGAAGCCTCTTCTTGAAGGGCTTTAATCCTGTTGACGAGGGACATACTCAGAGCCCAAGAACTCCTTAAAGTTCCCTTCCCTCAACACTGCTGCAACGTATGAATGTGGGGGTCAGCACACTATCATTTGAATTAGTTCTCTGTAGAAGGCGTGTTTTACCAAAGAACTAGAAAAGGTGGGGCCTTAAAGGGGTGATTAGGATATGTGGATTACTCCCCCATAAATGAGACTAAGCCATTCATAAAAGAGGCTTCATACAGTGTTTGGCACATTGGTCCTTCCACCGTCTATAATTAAAATCATAATGCTCCTCCCTCTGAAGAATGTAGTAACAAGGTGCCATCTTGGAAGAATAGAGTAGCATTCAGCAGACAACCAGATCTGCCAGCATCTTGATCTTGCTCCCTAACTCCAGAACTGTGGTGGTGGTGGTGGGGGTGGGGGAAGATGCCTGCTTTAACAACGACCTGTCTCATTTTGTAATAGCAGCACAAATGAACCTGGATAGAGCAGGGGTGTCAGAAGCACATTGACTTCCCCTCTTTCCTATGCATTGGGTGTCACAGAGCTGCTTGCCAGAGGAAGTAAGTAGGAACACTTCACATTTCATTTCACATTCAGTGAAAATAGAAAGCTCACAGGAAAACACTTTTGGAGCTTGGCCAAATTCCCTAGCATCTGACTTTTAACTGGATGATGAGTTCCCTGGAAAAAGAGGAAACAAATAAAGAACAGATGGCAGAGGACAGATACTGTCCAACAACATCTATAGACATATTCCAACACTGGCTAGGTGCTATGAACTCTGGAAGACCCACACTAAGTCACTGGCTTTATTACAGCTCCTGGACTATAGCTCATCCTTGTATTTAACTTACTAATTACAGAAACATGGTATCAAACATGGTGGAAATTTACCTCTATTTAAATTGTAATTAAGAATTTGATAATCATTAAAAAGCTTAAAAGAACTGTGGATGTCAACTTTGGTAAAGCATGTCCACAATGTGCTGAGGACATTTTAAATGGATTAATTTATTTGCATTTATCTGTGATATTCCTGGGGGAAACTATTCATTCATGAAATTTTTATGGTACTTTAGATTTAGAGTTCATTTAAAGTTGAATTCACCTCTTTTGTATTGTCAACATATCTTTTTTCAGAGAGCAAGCAGATGGAACTTATAACATATGGGCCGGGCACACGGATGCCTGACAAGTCAGTCTTTGGGCTTTGACAAGCATGATATCTATTATTAACAGGGAACACATTCATGAGTTTAAAATATTACTTCAAGCATAAACTACATTGTGTCTGGGATAGAACTCCAAAAACAATGTTCTCCATTTTTATCTGCCAACTTCCTAATGCTCTGGAACTATCTTTAAAAGGATTCCATGCTACTGATTGTGAGGCAGGGAGAGTCTCTCTCCCAGGAAGCAACTCTCTTCTTTAGGTTTCTAAAGCCCTGTTCACATGCTTCCAGCAGGCCAATGGTATGAACTTCATAATGATGCTGTGAGCTTCTTAGTGTAACAAATGCTTTTAACTCTTCCATCCATCCATGTTGGTGGGATGACTAAGGATACTCGATACTATTAAAGGGAAAACTTCAGACTGAAGGGGAAATGACAAGGGAGCAGGGAAAAGGAAAAGAGAGAAGGAAGGTGATGGGAAGGGGGGTGAGAGGAGAGAGGAGTCTCTCAGTTTTGATAGCTCAGATACTGAAATATCTGAGTTCTACCTGTGATCACAACCAAGTCAAGGTTTGGTTAAACAGAAATATCAGCTCTGTGCTCACTTCCTGTTTTCATCCATCAGATATGGACTAAGCCTGTACTTGAAAATACAGAGTCATGGCCTTCTGGTCATGTAACAGAGTCAATTCATGGAAAAAAATCACCTGCACCTTCCACTTCAATAGTTGAGATTTTAGACCCAGATATGAGTCAAGCCATACTTCAGAAATTGGGGCAGGAGAGGACATCTTGTGTAGAGGGACTGAAGACAGTAGAACCATGAGGGCTGTAGTCACTTGAAGAAAGGTACAACTTCCTTTTGCAGGACTGCATAATGGACAGACAAATCATTAAAACTAATAGCCATAATAATGCTATAATCAGACATCAGTGACTTCTCATTCCAGTGTGGTTTCCCCTGTGCAGAGCCCATAGGAACCCAATTCCTCTGTTCTTCCAGCAGCATGTAATGTGAATCATTATTCATTGCATGTAACACAATGGGCTTCCAACTATTTAAGCACAGGTCAGAAGACGAGACTTCAATCTGACGTGTCATGTTTTAACCATAACCCTTAGGGTCAGTGAACTTTCAGCCCTCACTGCACCTGTCTTCTCACCAGAGGCTGGCTCCTAAGAATAGCTTTCCAATGTTTGTGGTTGATTAAGTTGAGTCTGTAGAAGAAGGTGGACTCATTGTTCCACTTCCCCCTCAGGATTGTTTAAGGTCAAATGAGAACATAATAAAAATATTTGGAAAACACTGGGCATAATACAAGTGCAAGCCTACACAGCACCATGTGCTGCAGTGGGTAAACTCCCCCAGTCTCGCAAGCCACCTCTGGTGAAACTGGTCTGCTTTGTTGGACTGGAAAGAGAATTCCAACACTACAGCCTCATTCATTTGTCTACCATTCCCTACCTTCCTCAGTCGCTCCTCCTTCCATCCCTCCCTTCCTTTTCTTTTCCTTCTTTTCTCTTTTAAATGAAATCATAATGTAGACATTGAGAATGGTTAGATTTCTTGGAATAGTTCCTTAAGCCAAACTTCTTACATTTCATTGGAACTTACTGGGCATGTGAACCACTACTTATCATTCTCATCCTTAGAACATTCTGTCAGTCACATGAGACTAGTTACTCTTTTATGCCAACTCCACATTCAGTTGAGAAAACCTAAATCCCTTCTGACATAAGACCTGAAAAGACCCAGAGCACTGTGTCACAGAATCTTGGGCAAAAGATTCACTTGAAAGCTATACTACATGTCAAAGTGATGTAACCAGATGAGACATTTCAATTCCACAATCAACTACCACCCAGGTGACCATGGCTGCTTTCTGAGAGCTGGTATGTGTCTATTACTCTCTGTGGTGACACACGGTAGCTGGCTAATTCCGT
The DNA here is from genome assembly GCF_903995425.1 of Onychomys torridus. Taxonomy (NCBI): domain Eukaryota; kingdom Metazoa; phylum Chordata; class Mammalia; order Rodentia; family Cricetidae; genus Onychomys; species Onychomys torridus. Next base: position 22,018,750 of record NC_050451.1, read on the forward strand.
TGTCTCCATTCACTTAACATTATTAGCAATTAACTTCCTTCTGAAGCTATTCAAATCATTTTTTTTTACTTAAAAACAGACAATTTTATTATTTTCCCAATGGATTAAAATTTCTTTAAGTAGCCACTAATTAAACTTATTTCTAGTCTGTCAGAAACTGCTTGCATCCTGATATCAGTGATTTATAATACATCAACTTGACCATATTCTGGATCCCGTTTCTTCTCATTTTCATTGGAAGAAGGATTAAATCCCAAATGAGATCTCCCATTCTTCTATCATTAGAGATTCATAGCATTCCCTTATTAAGCCCAAATAGTTTTTGAATGAGCATAAGGGCCTAGAAACCATCAATTTCTAGAGTAAGCAGACAGAGGGCCTATCTTGGAGAGTACTCAGAGCCACACACACACTTTATCCTGCTGTAAGTAATGTATTGTCTACTTGAGGACCTTGCATGTAGGTTAGGGGCCCTTGATTTGGGTCTACATTATACTACCCTGCCTGCTAGTGGCCTGTAAGAGACGTTTCCAATATTCCCACTCCTTATCTATGTGAACAATAATGTAAACTAGGGCTGTGGAGACAATAAGCCAGCCCAATACATTCTGAAGTCCACTGAGCAAGATCCTGTGTCATGGTCATGACTCTTGTTTGTCATCAGGGAGTCACAATTCTCTCTTCTCTATACACTGATCAGGTTTATCATGCATGATATCATATCTTAGAAGAGTATAAAGCAAGATGGGAGTTTATTCATTTTCAGGTGGATATCTGATTTCTTCAAGCTGCTGGAATAAGTTCTCATTCACATAATATGAGAACTTCATTGTATCATGCTGCAAGTCTGACAAGGGCCATCCCAAGTCATATAATTAAAAAAACTAAGTATATGTTCTGACAAAAACAAAATATGTGATATTCAGTTTTAATTTCAACTTGATATAATATAAGGAGGAATTCTCCATGAAGTGTTGTGTAAGATTGGCCTGTGGGCATGGGTATGTCTGTTGGAAATTATTTTGGTTTTGATTACTTTAACTGAGATGAGAAGACTATTGCCTGGGTTTGGTCTTGAGCTGTACAAGAGTTGAGAAGTAGCATGCATGCACTCATTCACTACTCTATTCTGCAGATGTGATGTGACTTAGCTGTTTCAAATCCCAGCCACCCTGGCTTTCCTGTGCTGATGGCTTATAGCTTGAATCCATGAACCAAACAAACCCTTTCTCCCTTAATTTAGGCTATTTTGTTCTAGCACTAGGAAACAAAACTACCACAAAAGACCAAACAATAACAGCATCAAAGAATCAGTGGTAAAGGGAAGGAACTGCTCCAGTCATGGCCAGTATCCATCTTTCTGCACAAACATGACTGAGTAAAAACTAGGACAACAGTTAGACCCCAACAAGTACCTCTCTAGTGTTTTGGGATATTTGTACACTGTGTGAAGATATATTGCTATCATCAATGTAATAAAAAAAACTTAATGGCCAATAGCTAGGCAGGAGGTATAGGCAGTACTTCCAGGCAGAGAGAGAACTCTGGGAAGAAGAAAGGCAGAATCACCAGCCAGATATGGAGAGGAAATAGGTACAAGATGGAAGAAGGGTAATGCCATATGACAGAATGCAGATTAATATAAATGGGTTAATTCAAATTATAAGCACTAGTTGAGACAAGCCTAAGCTAAAGGCCAAGCTTTCATGATAATAATAAGTTTCCATGTTGTCATTTGTGAGCTGGCCTCCTATGAAAAAGCTTGCTACATATGGCACCAAATGTGGGGCTTGAAAACCCAAACACAGTGCCCAAGAAAGCTAAAAAAAAGTTCCAGACAAGGAGTCAGATATGGCTTCCTAGTCTCACAGTCTATCAGGGTGGTTGGATGCTTAAGGCAGATAGAGGCTCAGCTCCTGCCACTGCCTGTAGATCTGAAGGGTGATAGCCAGTTGCCAGTGCCATGAATTAGTGCCACGTGCTAAGCTGAGCCAAGTGGTGACTGACATGGCAACTTAAGATTTGTCTTATGCTATCAGAGAAGGTTGCAGTCGCCTGGTAAAGCCAGGTCCAGACACAAAAACCACTTTAAAAGGTACAGTGTGATTTAAAAGGTGCTTAGGTGCTGAAAAAAGAAAAGGAAATGGGTGTAGACTGTTATGGAAAAATAAATAGTTTAAAAATAATAAAGTAAAACCTTTAAGAGAGAGTAAAGTAATATAAAAATAAGCCATGTAAAGATGGGAAATATCTTTACGTGTATCTAAAGATGTAGAGAGTGTCTACATCCTGTACAGTGTTTTATTAACTTTAAATTTTTTAAATGCTGCAAAATAAGACATTTGATAATTTAAAAAACCTGCTAAATCAAATCAGCCTATATATTTAAAAGATGTATAACTTCAGAATGGAAACCAGAATATGTGTTGTGTTGAAGAGGGTTTGCTTTTGTTTCCACAGGAGAAAAAAAAGGCTATGGATATCTTCAAGACTGACAAAGATTAGATTTGAACAGGAGAGACCTTTTGATTAGGAGAGGCAGTAGTTCATCAAACAGCATGGCCATTCAATCTAAACTAACTTGTAATATTATAAAATGCCTTTCATTTTACCAGGTATGAAAAAATTAACATTTTATTATTAAAAGATAATATTTTTTTTCTGTTGCCAAAAAGCATTTTGTCTTAACAAAGATATAACCTGCCCCACCACCAAATCCTCAAAAGTTAGGGTTGGGGCAGGGTCTTGTTTTGTCTTTTGTGTGTGTGTGTGTGTGTGTGTGTGTGTGGAGCTGGAGATTGAACCCAGGGCCTTGCGCTTGCTAGGCAAGCACTCTACCACTGAACTAAATCCCCAACCCCTTGTTTTTGTCTTTCTAAGAAAATAAAATCATCCAGCTAAGAAATCCAGAGACTACTGGACAAATGAAACATCTAAAGAAGAAAAAAAATCAAGAAAAAAATGACCCCCAAAATAAATTGGCCTAATGGCATAGCACACATCCAACAGAATACAATTTCATAAACCTTCCCAAAAGTTTGTTTCTGTTTTTCTCTACAGACTATAAGGAAAATAGTCTTTTGTAGTCCCAATTCAATTAAAAATTAAAGCTGGCTTTAGAACTGAACCATGGTTCTCTCCTTCTTTAAACCCAAGTATGCTTGTTAAAGGAAAATCCAAATACTGCCTCATGTCAGAAGAGCCACCTGACATGGGGCAGAAGAAAAATCAAAATTAAGGGACTATTCTACTACTACTAATCTCATAAACCTTTGGTTTTATTTTGATTTTTTAAAAAAACCTTTTTGGCCGGGTGGTGGTGGTATATGCCTTTAATCCCAGCACTCAGGAGGCAGAGGCAGATGGATCTTTGTGAGTTAGAGGCCAGCTTGGTCTACCAAGCGAGATCCAGAAAAGGCACAAAGCTACAAACCTACACAGAGAAACCCTGTGTCAAACACACACACACACACGCACGCGCACACACACACACATACACACACACACAACCAAAAACCAAAAAACAAAACAAAAACAAAAAAAAGAGAAAACCTTTCTTAAGCTATAAATATATCTCAAAATTTATAATATATATTATATATATTCCTGTCATAATATTAATGGTCATACAGACCACTAATTAATTCTAGAAATAGGCTTCATCTAGCTTACATGATTTCAGGCTTGAGTCTGAAGCAAGTAACTAGGAACTAAGTTTATGTACCCTGGTTGTGTTTATCAAATCATGGTCCTTTAACTTCTCCAAGATCTGTTGTACATGACATTTAAAATATTTAAGTTTCCTACAGTGAACCATAATGATCCCTAACAGCCTCCAAAAAGATGGTGGGGCCCCACAGTGACAATTCCTCATGGATTGTGTAACACCATTAAGCTGACAAACACCACCCAAAGATCAGCTTTGGACTACAAACTGCTCAGGACAATGTCACAGCTGTTAGCTAAGAGGATGCAGCCTCATAGATGACTCTAGCTAGAACTTCAGATGAGCCCTACACTTTTCTGTTATACAGAGACTGGGTAACAAATTTTACAGCTAGTTTTCCGAGGACTTGGCCATTATCTCAATTTTCTCAGGGTCCTCCAAAGATGCAATTGCCCCCAAAAACAGGAAGTAATTTTAGGAACATGATGCCCACTTTTCCAAGAGGTACCTGGGTGGTTATTGGTCATTCAGTGGGTTATGGATATTTGTCATCATCTAGAAGTGTTGGTTGCAAATTGTTACTGGTCATGGTAAGGGAGGAAACTAAACAAGAGAGGTTAGATTCAAAGATCTCTTTCTGAAAAGAAAAAGGAGGGATATAGGAATGATAGGATAAAGGGGTAGATTATTGAATCTCTTTTAAACTAAAAAAAAAAACCCCAGCTATTAACCTCAAATATTTTACATTGGTATGTATTTTAGTATATTGATACAAATTTAAGGATATATATATTTCTACTTTGTGTAAGGTATTGCACCTATGCAGCTCATTTAATGATGTAATGTGAATTTCTAGTCCTTGAAAGTTACAAACTATCTAGGATAATTAAAAAATACAGATTGGTAGTTAGTCATCTAACAATCAAATTTGTGGCCATGTTAGGTATGTTTTCAAGGTCAGAGATATATTTTAAATAGACAGATGGTCTACAAACACTTCAAAGACCTATAGAATATGACATTAAAATGTTTTAATAGCATAAGGCTTTTTATAACAGTGAAACAAGTCTGCTCCTGGCAGCATCAATTTACTTCAAAAAAGGATGATAGGCGGCATTGAAGAACTTCCATATGGAGTTGACTTTGTCTGTGGCAAAGCTAGTCATTTGGGCAAGAAACTGCCTTTGCCTAGACTGCTGGCAGGATGCTGTCCAAATTGGATCAGCAAGACAGAAAAGAAGGCATCTGCTGAACTTTACCAAGGTGGGACAGGCCTTCAAAATTCCTGCTTCCAAAAAAGCCTATTAGATATGCTAGGCCTGTAGTCAGAAGGTGGATGCTCCAGCATTGCAGAGGAACCTTGGGTGACTGTCCAGGCAGCCAGATGTCTTTGTCATTTCTATAGTTTTGGAAGCTGCTTGCTGTGTACTTTCTGTTTGCTCAGGTAATATTATATCCTTCTTAGGTCTTTGATGGGGCTAAAGAACAGATAGTTATAATTATACTTTTCCTTGTTACAAAATTCAAAAAAGAAACTCACAAAAGAGGTGGAAAATATATGAGGTTAAGAGACAACATAAGCTTAAGTTGTTATCTAAGAAAATGTTTTGAGGTCTAAAAAGATAGTTTGGGTGTTGGTAATATAAGTTATGATAAAAAGTAAGTTAGGTACAAAACTTTCGACTCACCAAGATGTGGTAGATAATGGAATATTTTCTCTAAATTTGCTGAGTACAAGTAGACTGGACACTTACCTGATAATTCTTACCTAATAATGCTCTTATTGTTTATAATTTTACTGTGTTAGAATTAAAACCTTCCCTTTTTATTTAAACGAAAGGGGGAATGTTGTGAGATTTGTTCACTGTGAAGATGTATGGTTGTGACTGGTGTAATAAAAAGATGAATGGCAAATAGATAGGCAGGAGAGATATTTGGGCAAAGAGAAAACTCTTGGAAAAAGAATAATGGAGTTGCCAGCCAGATAGATGTAGAGGAAGCAGGATGGGCAGCACAGAGTAAAGGTAACTGAGCCATGTAAAAAGAACATAGATGAAAAGACATGGGTTAATTTACATTATAGGAACAAGCCTAAGCTAAGGCCAAGCTTTCATAATGATAATAAGTCTCTGTGTCATTATTTGCAGGCTGGTGGTCCCTACAGGAAACTACTACTACACACTATAGTAACAGTGTGTGGAGTAAGCATCGTCCCTGTCACCCTTACAGTTCATCAGCTGACAGCTGCTCTTTGTGAGCAATCCCCAAGGGCAGCACTGGCATGTGTGAGGGTTGGAACAAAGGGGCTTGCTCTTCACTGTTCCTTCCGACTGCATGAAGTCTGCCTGTGAGATTTCTAGGGCATGGCTCTTTAAAATAAACTTATTATATAGTGTCCTTTTTATATCACAGAAGTGTCATATTGGGGTCTTTCAATTTTATTAGTAGATGTACTAAAACAAAACCTGCCTGGTGTATTAGATAGCTCCAGATCTCATTAGCTCCTCATTGATGAGAAAGACTATTTGCACAGAGACAGAACAGCATGACCCAACAAAATGATTTCATATGAATAGAATGGTTTTATATGTATATAGCAAATAGACCTTTTCCCATTTTATGGGTAAGCTAGCTGTGCAGACTTCTTCCTGCTGGATGGAGGGTATTGCCTTGGCCTTTAGAATTCTGCAAGTGTCTTCTTTATCCAAGGATACAATGGAAGCATACTAGCATTTCCCTGGCACTCTCTTCTGTGCATCACAGAAGTGATTTTGGTTTCATTTTGAGATGAGAAAAAAAGATATTTGCCCAAAGACATGAGTTCTGCTTTATTACCTATTCCCCCAGAAGTTAATATATTAAAGTGCAGCAGTTCCAAGCTTGAACTCTTCCTGCCAACTAACCACAGTGTCCTAAAAGCAGACATTCTTGTACCTGATCTTCACAGTTTGTTCAGCTCTCAATAATATATAGATCAGATAAGAGATTTATAAAGCTTACTAAAAGAATTTCTAAAAAACCTCTTCCTACTTGTGAAAACTAGTTAAAAGAATATAATTCCTGGTATATTCTCTGAATGGGCATTTGAAAGTATAGTGATACTGTGTCAATTTGTAATGATACAATTAATATTTATTTGATTTTTTGATTCACTAAAAGACAATAAACAAATTCTTTAATTAGTTGGTAAATTTATCATTTATTCACTTTGAACTTATATTTCTATTTTCTCAAAGAATTATAGCCTACTATAATACTCTTGAAAACACTTTATTGATTACCATATTATATTTCTTTGCAACAAAAATGTATATATAAATTTTAAATTACTTTTTAATTGTTTGTCCTTGATCCTAAGGCTTTGGCATTATAAATTTCATTGGACTTAGGTAATTAGAGAATTATTAATGTACAGTTGCCTAAAACAACAAAATGTCGTACATAGTTAATAAGTAATTATTGATCTAAAAAGCTAAGTTGTGTTGTACATTTACGTCTCTTGGATGGATGGGTTATTATTTTTCTTTAATTAGCTTCTAACAACTTTGGGTGTATTATACACTGCTGAGAAAGGTGTTTGCACAAGGAGCAGGTGAGAAGAGATGGAGTTTGCTGTACTAATGTTGCTAATTTCTTGTTTCTGACTTATAGACCTCAAATCACATAGTAATCTATCATCAAAAATGTTTTTGTTAATGATCTATCAATTGACAAGAAGGTTATAAATATGGATTTTATTGTGAGCAAAACAATTGTATGTCACCACATATCTGAAGAATGTCCCCCAAGGCATTACACAATTCACTGCTCTTAGCAGTGACAATCATGGTGATATTTTGTTTGTGCTGTAACAAATAAAGCTTACCTGGAAATCAGAGTGCACAGCTAGCCACTAGTTAACCATAGAGACCAGGCAATGGTGGCACATACCTTTAATCCCAGCACTTAGGATCTCATGCCTTTGATCCCAGTACTTGGGAGGCACATGCCTTTAATCCCAGAATGAGGGAGGTGGAGATAAGAAGTGATATGGCTGGGCAGGGAGAAGAATATAAAGCAGGTGGAGACTGGAGCTTAGCCTTTCTCAGCCTGAGGAGTTGGCAAGGTAAGAGGTGGCTGTGGCTTGCTCATTTTTCTCTCTGATCTTTCAGCATTTACCAATATATCTAGCTCCAGGTTTTTATTATTAAGACTAATTAGGATTCATACTACATCTAGCATCCAACTTTCAGGAGACAAATTCACGAAAAAGCTGCTTGTCTGTGGCTTTGCAGCCACTGGCATATGCGAGAGCTGCATGCAACAGAGTCACTACCCTGCTGGCTAAGGTTTTCCTTTCTTTTCCTCAAGCCTCTGAGTGAGTTGGAATTTTTCTGTTGCAGCCTGTCTACAGCAAACTCCATTGGCTTTTGGGCTCCAAAAACTGCAGGAGTTAGCCACTTTTACACATTTCCCCATACAGACAGCTTGCTCTTTGGCTTTTTCTCTCTGGGTGGGTTGTGGGATCTCCTTGGACCCCCTCCTCAGGCTGCTGTCAAACTAGGTAGCTGCCTTGAAAACTTGCTCAGACTTCTACTGTTTTACACAGAGTAGGCAGCCCCACACTTCACCATCATCTGAATCATCATCATTGGCAGATTTGGTGGGACAACTGGGGATTCTAAAGGGAAGAATTAGTTAAAACTGAGAGGTTTTTTTCCTACATTAAAAAAATGGGAAACACTATTAAAATGGAGGGAGTTAGGTCTTTGAATGATAATATACTGGACTGCTTGAAAATTAAGCAATTAAATGAGAGGATAATTAATTTAGATGGTATTTATAGAATGTCAATTATAAATATTATCTGTTTGATCATTTTTGTTTTATCACTAAAAACGTTGGCTAATATGAGTGTTAAGATACAAGTTTTAGAAAAACATATTAAATAGATGTATTCAGACCCAGACAGAGGAATTTAAAGAAGAACCAATCTTAGCATTGCATTATAGAGTTACAGAGGGATAGTCTAAGGTTTTCAATCAACCAATATTATTTACCCAGTAACCTTACAGGAACTGCAAAATGATAGAAATTCCCAAGGCTGTGTAAGAGCTAAATGGACTCCTGTGCAAATGTTAGATATGGGGAGATCCAAGGAAACCATAGTTCATATGGCATGTATTAATCTTTTGTGAAGCAGATGTTAAACTTGTGGTCAACTTGTAATAGAATTATCACTCAAAACTGGAGAGACTTGGTTACAGCAGTCTTGGAGCCTGGTTCTCAGTTACAGTGCAGGATCTGGTGGAAAGATGAGGCTAAGACCACTGAACAATGAAGTAGGACTAGAGGTGTGAAAATCTCCCCAAACCTACTTCTTGGACAGGGAGATAGTGCCAATGTAGAAAGGCAATCTGTTTGTTTGTTTGTTTGTTTTTTGGCTTTTTGAGACAGGGTTTCTCTGTATAGTTTTGGTGCCTATCTTGGCTCTCACTCTGTAGACCAGGCTGGCCTTGAACTCACAGAGATCCACCTGGCTCTGCCTCCTGAGTGCTGGGATTAAAGGCATGTACCACCACCACCCAGTGAAAGGCAATCTTTATATGATGACCACCCTAGCTTTATGCTACTTGGCAGCCTTGAATTCTTGGGGCAGAATTGAAGAAGTAGGAAAGAAGACTGAGTCATTTACTAAAGTTATACAAGGCTCAAAAGAAATCTTCACCAATTTCTTACAAAGATTCACTTCAGCAGCAAATATAATGATACCAAGTTCAGAAACTAGACAAATAATAATTGAATCTCTGGCTTTTGAAAATACTAGTGAGGAATGCAAATGGGGTAATTAGGCTAAGGCAAAACCAATACCCTTAGAGGAATGGATCCACGATACAATCAATATTGAATCTTATAACTATGATGATGCTTGGATAAAAGAGGTGATTTCCATAGGTTTGAAGAAAATTCAAAATGTCAAGTGTTTCAATTGTGGTAAACAATATTACCTAAAAGTGGATTGTAAACAGGGCATTTCTAGAAACAATGTTTTTTCTAAGAATAATTCCAACAGAATGTCCATCCATTCTGGAGTACTCAGATGATGTGACAAAGGCAGACATTGGACTAATAAATATAGATCAACAAGGGACAGTAAAGGTGACTCTTTGCCATTGGGAAACACCTTGAGGGGTCTCTCACTGGCCCCCATGTCAAATTTGGTCCAGTCATTTCCTGTCACCATGGAGGAAACTCCTTTTCAGAGCAATTAAAGAACCTAATGCCTATTGTAAAAAAAACTATACTGCTATGGATAATAGAACAGCAAAAGAAGAGAGAACCAAAAATTCAGGAGAAACCATGAAGCAAATATTTTGACAAACTTCTATAAATGAACAAAGACCAAAATAAAAAATATGAATAAATGACATCATCTTTGAAGGGCTTGTAGACTCAAGTGTGGATTAATAATAATTGCACCAGAAACTTGGCAACCAAATTGGCCTCTTCAGGTGGTAAATGTTCAGCTTTTGGGGATTATAATGTTATCTCAGGTAAACAGAGCACAAGATGAGCTGAATGTATAGGGCCAGAAGGACAGAGAGGAAAATTAAAGTCATATGTGGCTAACATAGCAATGGATTTATGGGGATGTGATTTCTTACAGTAATGAAATACCCAGATTACATTCCTCCAAACTCAGAAACAAACCATAAATTAACATGTTTCTTGGGAAAAATATTAGAAGACATTATAAAGAACAGTTACCAACCATTTATGTAGTATAAGAACAGGTCACAACAGCTGCTGCTCTTTCAAAGGTACCAATAGCCCTTTAAAATAGTTGACAGAAAAACCTATATGGGTTGAGGAATGGCCTTTAACATCAGAGAAATTTCAAATCATAGAATAGCTAGTATAGGAGCAGCTAAATGCTCAGCATATTTAAGAATAAACCAGCACTTGGAATTCTCCTGTATTTGTTATTACAAAGATATCTGGAAAACAGAGAATGGTAACAGATCTAAGCACTATTAATAAGGTGATTCAGTCAATGGACTCTCTACAGTCTGGAATTACTTTGCTTTCTCTGTTACCTAAAGGATAGCCTCATAATTGTCATTGATTAAAAAAAAACACTGTTTCTTTACTATATCTTTACAAGAAAAAGACAGGAAAATTTGCCTTCACAGTGCCTACTTATAATAATTCTCAGCATGTTATGAGATATCAATGGAAAGTTCTCTCACAGGGAATGTTGAATAGCTTCACCCTGAGCCAATATTTTGTATGACATATATTGGAAATGATACATAAGCAATTTCTTCAGTCTATAGTTTACCATTACATTGACTACATATTACTGGCTGATTCAAAAGTAGATACTTTAGAAAGAAAGTTTGAAGAAGTAAAGTAAGTTCTGCCTTGTTGGGGACTACAAATTGCTACTGAAAAAATACAAACAGGAGATGATATTAATTATTTAGGATATAAAATAGGTCTACAAAAAAATTAGACCCCAAAAGGTGAAAATTAGGAGAGATCGATTGCAGACTATTACTTTCAAAGATTGCTAGGAGATATTTCCAATCTACAGCCCACTATTGGGATAAAAATTGATGAACTGAGTAATTTGTTCAAAACATTAAGTAGTAAAAAGGTCTCTGAGTTGATTCTAAAAGTAAAATTGATACTTTGTCAATTATCAGGAATAGACCCAGCAGAAATTTTGGGATCTTTTTACTAATGATGAAATTGAAAAAATACAGGCAGAAAATGAACCTTGGCAAAGAGCTTTCAGTAATTTTTCTGGAGAGATTAACAGCAAATATCCCCAAAGCAAGAGAATTAAATTTATAATGAGAACTCACTGGATTCTTCTTTATATTGCATGGGGAACACCAATTTCTGGAGCCCCTAGATTTTATACTGAATCAAACTAATCAGGAAAGGCAGGTTATAAATAAGAAAATTAAATAAAGTGGTTCAAAGACCTTATGATTCTGTCCAAAAGTCCAAATTATATGCTATTCTGATGGTATTAATGGATTTTACAGAGCCTCTTAATATAGTTATTGACTCTCAGTATGCAGAAAGTTGTTTTACACACTGAAACTCCTGAATTTATTCCTAATGACTCAGAATCAACTTTGTTATATATTAAGTTACAAGAAATAATCAGGAATAGGAATCATCCCTTATATACAATTCACATCTAATCCCATGTGGGTCTGCCAGACCCTCTAGCACACTGTAATGATGGAATTGACCAACTATTGATAAGAAAGATGCTGGAGGCTGGGTGGCAGTGGCACATACCTTTAATACCAGCACTCAGGAGGCAGAGCCAGGTGGATCTCTGTGAGTTCGAGGCCATCCTGGTCTACAGAGAGAGATCCAGGACAGGCATCAAAAAACTACACAGAGAAATCCTGTCTCAAAAAAAAGAAAGAAAGAAAGAAAGAAAGAAAGAAAGGAAGAAAGAAAGAAAGAAAGATGCAGTAAGCCTCAGAGTTTCACTAAAAAATGCACCATGTCAAGATCCTCTACTCGTTCTTTGTTCAACCAAATTCTATTGCCTCCAGGAAGTAACCCAAAGGGTACTCAAAGGGATGAAGTCTGTCAGACAGATGTATTTCATTTTGTAGAATTTGGAAAATTAAAATATGTACACCACACTATAGACACATATTCAGAATTTCAATGAATGGCTGCTTTAAGTTATAAAAAAGGCTGATTCTGTAATTACACACCTCTTAGAATTTATGGCCATTATGGATATATGTGTACAAATTAAGATTGACAATGCTCCAGCATATGTTTCTAGCAAACTGAAACAGTTTTTTTTTGTGTGTGTGTATTACAATATAAAGCATATTACAGGTATACCACACAATCTTATAGGGCAAGCAGTTATAGGAAGATCTAATTGAACTCTAAAGAATATGCTAAATAAACAGATAGTGATGATAAAGACCACCAGAAATGGATTTCATAATGCTTTATTAACTTTGAATTTTCTAAATGCTAATGAGAAAGGAATACAGCTATGGAGAAACATTGGATAATAGAAAAAAAACTATAGAATTAAATCAGCATGTATATTTTAGAAAAGTTTTGACCTCGGGGTGGAAAACAGGACATGTGTTATGTTGGGGATGAGGTTTTGCTTTTGTTTCTACAAGAGAACAAACACTATAGATATTATCAAAATTGATAAAGGTTTGATTTGAGCAAGAGAGACCTCTTAATTAGAAGAGGTGATAGTTCATCAGTCAGCATGACCATTCAATCTAAACTAACTTGTAAGACTAGCAAATACTTTTCATTTGATCAGATGTAACTTGCCAAAAGGGAAATTTCCCAAAGTTAGGGTTGGGGCAGGGTTTTGTTTTTGTTTTTCAGGAGAATGAAGGCATACAGACAAGGGTTGGAAGAACACTGGACAAATGAGACATGTGAAGAAAAAGGACAAATCATTTTTTAAAACGTGTTCAAGAAAAAGAGTAAATTGGTCTATTGATATATCATATCTCCAACAGGATAAAATTTCATAAATCTTCCTAAATGTTTGTTTCTGCTGTTCTCTATAGACCCATAAAGCAAACTTTTTTGTAGTCCCAGTTCAGTTGAAAATTAAAGCTGGCTTTATAGTTGGAGTGTGGCTCTCTCCTTCTCTAAACCTAAGCACACCTGTTAAAGTAGAATCCAAAATCTCTGTCTCATGTCAGAAGAGCCACCTGATATGGGACAGAAGAAAAACCAAAATAAGGGACTATTCTATTGCTACTAATCTCATAATCCTTTGCTTTTATTTTGATTCTCTAAAACTTTTTATGAGGTATGAATATGAGTATCTCAAAATTTATAATATATATATATATATATATGTATATATATACATATATATATGTGTGTGTGTGTGTGTGTGTGTGTGTGTGTGTGTGTGTGTGTTAAATTTTTGTCATGATATTAATGGTCATATAGAGCACTAACAAATTCTAGAAAAAGGCTTCATATAGCTTCCTGTATGATTTCAGGTTTGAGTTTCTATCAAGTAACTAGGAATTAAGTTTTTGTACTCTGGATGTACATAACAAATATTGGTCCTTTAACCTCTGTGAGATCTGCTGCATATGATATTTAAAATGTTTAAGTTTTCTTCAATGAACCATGACAACACCTAATAGCTATCTTTGAAGTCTCCAAAAGAATGATGTGGCCCCACAATGATAATTTCACATGGACTGTGATAACACCACTAAGCTGACAAACACCTGTAGATGTAACCATCTTGTTAAATAAGAAACACAGAGCCAATTGCAGAGTTAAAAGCCAAGAGGTCAGAGCAATAGCTGAGAGCCTGAAAACCTTACCCTTCACTGCTGCTCTGTCTTTCCTCTATGCCTGAGACCTACTTCCTGTGTCCTGTCTTTTATATAGACTTTCTGTTCTGCCCTCTCATTGGTTGTAAATCCAGCCACATGACCTCCTCGTCACTGCCTGTCTGTACAGACCTCCATGTCTTCTATGGTTGGTATTGAGATTAAAGGCGTGTGTTGTCATGCTGGCTGTATCCTTGAACACACAGAGATCCTGTCTAGCTCTGCCTCCCAAGTGCTGGGATTAAAGGCCTGCACTACCACCACCCAGCTTCTGCTCTGGCTTGCTCTGTCCCCAAGGCAACTTTATTAATATACAAATAAAATCACATTTCAGTACAAATAAAATGTCACTATAAACACCACCTACAAATTGGCTTTGGACTACAAACTTACCAGGAAAGTGGCCAGCTGAAATGATCCAGCCTCACATATTACTCTAGCCAAGACTTGAGATAAGCCCTGCACTTTCCCATTATACAGAGACTGATTATGCAGAGACTGGACAACAAATAATACAGCTACCCCTCTGAGGACTTGACAATTAACCCAAATTTTTCTTTTCAGGATCCCCTAAACATGTTGTCACCCCCAGACAGCAGGAAGTAATTTGATGCCCACATTTCTAAGAGGTGGGATGGGTGGTTCATGGTCATCCAGTGAGTTATGTATATTTTTCATTGTTTCGGGTGGGCAGTTACAAGTTGTTATTGGTAATGGTTTTTTAAAAAAGCTGAACAAAGGAGATTAGATTAGGGGTTCTTGTTTGGAACAGAAGAAAATTGGGGATATAGATATGATAGGATAAAAGGGTAGATTATAGAGTCTACTTTCAAAAAGCAACTACTTTTTAAAAATATTTTATATTGATATGGATCTTTGTATACAAAGTTGAGATTATTTTTGTTAAAACACACTGTACATGCATTTCTAATATTGTTCATGGTATTGTACCTATACACCTCATTTAATGATGCAATGCACATTGCTAGTCCTTGAATGTTATTATTACAGTCTAATTAATAAATGCAGGTTAGTGGTTAGTTACTTATTACAATTAAACTTATAGTCACTTTAGGTATATTTTCAAGATCAAACAGATATATTTTAGGTAGACAGATGGTCTTCAAACACTTTAGAAATCTACTGAATATGGTATTTAAGATATTTTAATAACATAGGTTCTTTTTTTAATGACAATGAGACATGTCTGCTCTTGGCAGCACCAATCTACTTCAGAGAAGATGATGGGCACTAAAGAAACTACATATGCAGTTTGCTTTCTTTGTGGCAAAAGTTAGCCATTGGGTGAGAAACTGCCCTTGACTTAACTGCTATCAGTATGCTGTTCAAATGCAACAAGCAGGGCACAAAAGAAAGAAAACTTTGCCAAGACAAGGTAGGACAGCCCTTCAGAAAATTCTGCTTCACAGATAAGTCTGTCAGCTAGTCTAGGCCAGTAGGTTGAAGATAGATGCCCCAATGTTGTAAAGGAACCTTAGGTGACTATCAAGGCAGCCAGTTGTTTCTGTCATTTCTCACATTTTTTGAAAGTCTCTTGCTTGTACTTCCTGCTTACTTATTTCCTTCTTGGGTCTCTAATGGCATTGAAGACTTTATAGTTATAGTTTTCCTTGTTACCAGATTCAGAAAAGAAATTCACTACAGAAATGTACAGTGTGTAAGGTTGAGAGACAGAGAGAGTGGAGGGGGGGAGGGTGTTCAAGTGACCTCACAATATGGAAACAATGCATTTCAAAATAGCACAAATCAATAATGGCCATCTAGTCCATAATTCTGGACCTCCAAGCCCACAGCAGGTCTCACTCTTCTGTGTCTCCTGGGCTTCCTAACCATTATTTGTTTTATTTTCAAAATGGTTTCTACCAGATCCTGTGTTTCATTCCCATGCCAGGGCACAGAGAAAAGTAGGCACTGTGCTTTCTGTTGTAGATCGAAGAGATTTGGATGATAACAAGATTTCCTTTCATACCCCAGCCTCAGAGGCACAGGTGACTCTAAAGCCCTTCAGACATTAGCCAACGAAGTTAAAAGGGACAGGAATTGTTTCAAAAAGACAATGACTTACAATGAGTGGGCCCCGGTTGTTTTCACGGTACTTGTTCTGGAAGAAAATGTACACCACGGTGGCGGCCAGAGAGTAGAGAAAGGCGAAGACAGCCACGGTGACAAAGAATTCTGCTGAGGATGAGGAGTCACCAACCAGTGCCAGCTTCTGCCGCTCCTTTCCCTCACAGGTGGGCACTTCAAAGGTCACCTGGTGCAACCTAAAACCACCAGAGGCAAGAAGACATGACTTATTGTAGAAGATGTAATGCTGACTGTCACATCTGCTAACGTCAAGTTAGATATGGTTGGGAGTTCTGGGAAGCATCCACGAGAGAACTCAATGACAAAGTTACAGATTCTAGCTAGCCCTGTGGAAATCAGTACCACAGAGGAGGTATTTCATCCACAGAGGTGATAAGGGAAAGAAAATCAGAAGTGAGCACAGCCTTTGGTGAGATCCTGTCCTTTCTCTCCAAACACAGCCCAGCAGCCTTGGGTCCCTGCCTGCTGTGTGTCTAGCCTCTTCCCTAAGTGCCTTGAGCTCCATCCTCCTATCTGTATTCCTCTGACTCTGCTTGCCTCCTCAGCATCCAGGCTCCACATCCTCCCTGGGGAACCTCCCCTCCCCCAGTGACTACTTGCCACAGTGGTTTCTTTCCTTTTGACATTTTTATTGTATTTCGTCTTCCCTTTTAATCTTTGAAATTTTAATATAATTACATTTACTTGGACATTTGTAATCTCATCACATTCCTTTATAACATTTGTGGTGTTTGTTATCAGTGAAGCTGTCTAGATAACATGCTTGCTTGCTGTATATTCCTGTCTGCATTGCTTCCTCAGTGGTGACTACCAATCTCTGTGATGTCTTGGGAATGGCTTTTATTCTTTTCCATGTACCCCAACACTGGCTTTTACTAGGCATTCAGTACTTGAATAAATGAATGAAGAGTCTCTGTTCTGTCAGGTCCTAATGTGATTGACCATTTAGAGTCTTTGCATTGTGAGCTCCCCCAGGAGAGCATCCAGCACAGCATAGTCCACTGTGAAGACAAATAAAATGCTTGAGCAACATTTCCTGCCCAGTCTTCAGACACCCGAGGAAGATATATTACATGCATGTTGCAACGATGTGAGCTGAACCAAGTGTAACTTGGTACAAGGAACCAAGATTCTTCTGAAATGCCTGCTTTGGAGATAGTTGGAAATGTACATTAAGGAGGCTTGTTAAGGTCACTGAAGTTTCACTTGGGAAATTTCTTATAGAAGTAACAGTATTCACACAGCCATTCCCAATTCATATTTAGGGGGTACTTTTCTAACTAAGGAAAATGTAAATAATCTCTTTCAAAGTGTCAACTGTGCACACAGTCTACCAGTTTATACATTAACACTAATCATGAAATAATACTAATAGCAACAGAACTAGCTTCACAAAATGTTTCATCTGTGTTAAATTCTATTTTGCACACATCATTTAACTTAATGTCTGTAATAAACTCTACATTGTGGGCTCTTTGCAGCCATTCACCATTTTCAGGTAAAGAAATGGAGAATGGAGACTGCAACTGTTTCCTGAGACAGAGCCTGCCAGCACCCGACTGGACTAAGAGGTGAGTCTCTATCTTCATACCCGAACACCCCTGCCCCTAGGCTTTGGGCCCAGGGGCACAACCCTGCACCCCTATACCGCCACCCATTGCAGTTCCAGTTTTAAGCCAGTTGGCAGGCAGACCTCCTGCACACAGGTCAGACTACCACCATCCCCCCTCAGACCCTGTAACTCAAGACTCACCTCCCCCAAATCCCACCCACCCTCTGAGACTGCAACTGTTCCCTGAGACACAGCGTGCCAGAACCCAACTGGACTAAGAGGCCAGCTGGCAGGCAGACCTCCTTCAGACAGGTCAGATTACTACCATCTACCACATGCTAAGTCTGCAGCTACTCCCTGAGACAGAGCCCACTAGCACCAGTTGGACTAAGAGCTGCTCCCTAAGACAAAGAGTCCATCAGTATCGACAAGACCAAGAGCTCCCATTGGATCAAGAGTATCAATCAGACCAAGAGAGACTCCCTCAGACACAGACACTGCTTGCACTAAGTGGAGAAAGAGATGGGTAGACACCAGTGCAAAAATACAGTCAACAACATAAAAAACAATATGGCTCCATCAGAATCTACATCAGTAAGACCTGAACATACCAACACAGAAGAAACAGAAGATATCTACCATAAAAATGACTGCAGGAAGATATTAGAGATCTTAAAAGAGGAAATGAAAAATTCTCTTAAAGAAATTGAGAAAAAGTCAAACAACAACAAACAAATGGAAAGAAATCAGTAAATCCCTTGAAAGCCAAGAGAAAGCAATTAAACAAGTGAGGGAAACAGTTCAAGTTTTCAAAATTGAAATGGAGACAATAAAGAAGATACAAACTGAAGTAATGCTGGAAGTGGAAAATCTGAGTAAATGAACAGGAACTACAGATGCAAGTATAACCACCAGAATGCAAGAGATGGAAGTGCGGATCTCTGGCTTTGAAGATACAGTTGAGGAAATAGATTCATCAGTCAAAGAAAACACTAAAGCCAACAAAGTCATGACCCAAAATGTCCAGGAAATTTGGGACACCATGAAAAGACCAAACCTAAGAATAATAGGGATAGAGGAAGAAGAAGAATACCAACTCAAAGGCACATAAAATATATTCAACAAAATCATAAAAGAAAACTTTCCCAACCTAAAGAAGGAAATGCCTATAAAAATACAAGAAGGTTACAGAACATCAAATAGACTGGATCCAAAAAGAAGTGCCCTCTCCACATAATAATCAAACCACTAAACATACAAAATGAAAAAATATTAAGAGCTGCAAAGGAAAAAGGCCAAGTAACATAAAGGCAGACCCATAAGAATAACACCTGACTTCTCAATGGAGACTCTAAAAGCCAGAAGGTCCTGGACAGACATTATGCAAATACTAAAAGACCATGGATGCCAACCCAGACTATTATACTCAGCAAAACTCTCAATCAACTTATACGGAGTAAACAAAATATTCCATGATAAAAATCAGATTTAAATAATATCTCTCCACAAATCTAGCTAGCCCTACAGAAAGCACTTGAAGGAAAAATCCAGCCTAAGGAACTTAGATACACCCATGAGAACACAGGCAATAGACAGTCCCATATCAACAAATACCAAAGAAGGGAAGCACGCAACACTACCACAAAAAAAAAAAAAAAAAAAAAGAGACAGAAATTAACAATAAATGGTCATGGTCATTAATATCCATCAATATTAATGGTCTCAATTCACCTATAAAGAGACATAGGCTAACACAATGGATACTAAAACAAGAACATCCATTTGCTGCATACAAGAAACACACCTCAAATTCAAAGACAGACACAACCTCAGAATAAAAGGCTGGGAAAAGACTTCCCAATCAAATGGATTTAAGAAGCAAGCTGGTGTAGCTATCCTAATATCTAATTAAGTAGACTTCAAACAAAAATCAATTGAAAGAGATTGGGAAGGACACTACATATTTATCACAGAGAAAATCCAACAAGATGAAGTCTCAATTCTGAATATTCATGCCCCAAATATAAGGGCACCTACCTCAAAAGAGAAACATTACTAAAGCTTAAAACGTACATCACACCCCATACACTAGTAGTGGGAGACTTTAACACCCCACTCTCACCAATGGACAAGTCTGTCAGACAGAAACTTAACAGAGAAATGAGGGAACTAACAGACATTATGATTCAAATACACATAATAGATCTCTATAGAATATTCCACCCTAAAACAAAAGAATATACCTTCTTTTCAGCACCCCATGGAACCTTCTCCAAAATCGACCACATGCTTGGTCACAAAGCAAATCTCTACAGATATAAAAAAATTGAAATAACCTCCTGTATCTTATCAGATGACCATGGCTTAAAGTTAGATTTCAACAACAACAACAAAAATTACAGAAAGCCTACAATCTCATAGAAACTGAATAATGTCCAATGGAATCACCGATGGGTCAAGGAAGAAATGAACAAAGGAATTAAAGATTTCCTAGAATTCAATGAAAATGAATGTACAACATACCCAAATGTATGGGACACTATGAAAGCAGTGCTAAGAGGAAAATTCATAGCTCTAAATGCCCACATAAAGAAGTTGGGAAAATATCACACTAGTAACTTAACTGCACACCTGAAAGGTCTAGAACAAGAAGAAGCAAACTCACCCAGGAGAAATAGACACCAGGAAATAGTTAAACTGAAGGCTGAAAACAATAAAATAGAAACAAAGAGAACAATACAAAGAATCAAGGAAACAAAGAGTTGGTTCTTTGAGAAAATCAACAAAATAGACAAGTCTTATCCAAAGTACCAAAAAGCTGAGAGAGAACATCCAAATTAACAAAATCAGAAATGAAAAGGGAGACCTAACAACAGACAATGAGGAAATCCAGAGAATCATCAGGTCATACTTCAAAAACCTGTACTCCACAAAATTGGAAAATCTGAATGAAATGGACAATTTTCTGGATAGGTACCCCATAACAAATTTAAATCAAGACCAGATAAACTATTTAAATAGACCAATAACCCCTAAGGAAATAGAAATGATCATT
This sequence comes from Onychomys torridus, assembly GCF_903995425.1. Taxonomy (NCBI): domain Eukaryota; kingdom Metazoa; phylum Chordata; class Mammalia; order Rodentia; family Cricetidae; genus Onychomys; species Onychomys torridus. The sequence goes on from NC_050451.1 coordinate 22,039,497, forward strand.
AAAAGTGTCCCAACCAAAAAAAAGCCCAGGACCAGATGGTTTCAGCACAGAATTCTACCAGATTTTCAAGGAAGAGTTAATACCAATACTCTTCAAATTGTTCTACATAATAGAAACAGAAGGAACATTACCAAATTCTTTTTATGAGGCTAGAGTTACCCTGATACCCAAACCACACAAAGATGCAACAAAGAAAGAGAATTACAGTCCAATCTCCCTCATGAACATTGTTGCAAAAATGCTCAATAAAATATTGGCTAACCAAATCCAGGAACACATCAAAAAATTATCCATCATGACCAAGTAGGCTTCATCCCAATGATGCAAGGATGGTTCAACATTCAAAAATCTGTCAATGTAATATACCATATAAACAAACTGAGAGAAAAAACCACATGATCATCTCATTGGATGCTGAAAAATCCTTTGACAAAATTCAACACCCATTCATGATAAAGGTTTTAGAGAGAACAGGAATACAAGAAATATACCTAAACATAATAAAGGCAATTTACAGCAAGCCAACAACCAACATCAAACTAAATGGAGAGAAACTCCACAGAGACAAATAGCCAAACTAGCGGAAACAAATGAACTATGAACCAATAGCTGAGGAGTCCCCAACTGGATCAGCCCTCAACTGGAACAGGCCCTCTGGATAAGTGAGACAGTTGATTAGCTTGAACTGTTTGGGAGGCACCTAGGCAATGGGACCTGGACCTGTCCTTAGTGCATGAGCTGGCTGTTTAGAACCTGGGGCCTATGCAGGGACACTTTGCTCAGCCTGAGAGGAGGAGACTGGACCTGCCTTGACTGAATCTACCAGGTTGAGCTGAATCCCCAGGGGAGTCCTTGCCCTGGAGGTGATGGGAATAGGGGGTGGGTTGGGGAGAGGGTTGGGGATGGGAGGAGAGAGGACAGGGGAATCCATGGCTGATATGTAAAATTAAATTAAATTTAAAAAATTAAAAAAATAAATGGAGAGAAACTCAAAGTGATTCCACTAAAATCAGGAACAAGACAAGGTTGTCCACTCTCCCCATACTTATTCAACATAGTACTTGAAGTTCTAGCTAGAGCAGTAAGACAACAAAGGAGATCAAGGGGATATAATTTGGAAAGGAAAAAAGTCAAACTTTCATTATTTGCAGACGATATAATAGTATACATAAGTGATCCCCAAAATTCTACCTGGGAACTCCTACAGCTGATCAACTCCTTCAGTAAAGTGGAAGGATACAAAATTAACTAAAAAAAAACCAGTAGCCCTCCTATATACAAATGATAAATGGGCTGAGAAAGAAATCAGAGAAACATCACCCTTTACAATAGCCACAAATAATATAAAATACCTTGGGGTAACGCTAACTAAGCAAATGAAAGACCTGTATGATAAGAACTTTAAGTCTCTGAAGAAAGAAATCAAAGAAGATACCAAAAAATGGTAAGATCCCCCATGCTCATGGATAGGTAGGATTAACATAGTAAAAATGGCAATCTTACCAAAAGCAATCTACAGATTCAATACAATCCCCATCAAATTACCAACACAATTCTCCACAGACTTGGAAAGAACAATACTTAACTTTATATGGAAAAACAAAAAACCTAGGATAGCTAAAAGAATTCTGAATAATAAAACAACCTCTGGAGGCATCATGATTCCTGACCTCAAGCTCTACTATAGAGCTATAGTAATAAAAACAGCTTGGTACTGGCATAAAAAAACAACATGTGGACCAATGGAATCGAATTGAAGACCCTAACATTAATCCACACACCTATGAACATATGATTCTACAAAGAGGCCAAAACTGTACCATAGAAAAAAGAAAGCATCTTCAACAAATGGTACTGGCATAACTGGATGTCAAGACACAGAAGATTGCAAATAGATCCATATCTTTCACCATGCACAAAACTCAAGTCCAAGTGGATCAAAGACCTCAACATATATCCAGTTACACTGAAGTTGATAGAAGAGAAAGTAGGAAGTAGTCTGGAAGGAATTGGCACAGGAGACCACTTCCTAAATATAACACCAGTAGCACAGACACTGAAAGCAACAATTAATAAATGGGACCTCCAGAAACTGAGAAGCTTTTGTAGAGCAAAGGACACAGTCAATAAGACAAAACAACAGCCCACAGAATGGGAAAAGTTCCTCACCATTACCACATCTGACAGAGAGCTAATCTCCAAAATATATAAAGAACTAAAAAACCTAGACTTCAAAATACTGAACAATCCAATTAAAAAATGGGCTACAGAGCTAAACAGAGAATTCTCAACAGAAGAATTTCAAATGGCTGAAAGGCATTTAAGGAATTGCTCAACATCCTTAGTTGTCAGGGAAATGCAAATCAAAACAACTCTGAGATACTATCTTACACCTGTCAGAATGGCTAAGATCAAAAACACTAATGACAGCTTATGCTGGAGAGGATGTGGAGCAAGGCGAACACCCATCCACTGCTGGTGGGAATGCAAATTTGTACAGTCACTCTGGAAATCAGTAGGGCAGTTTTTCAGAAAATTAGGAATAATTCTTCCTCAATACCCAGTTATACCACTCTTGGGCATATAACCAATGAATTCTCAATCTTACCACAAGGACACATGCTCAACTATGTTTATATCAGCATTATTCTTAATAGCCTGAACCTAGAAACAACCTAGATGTCCCTCAACTGAAGAATGGATAAAGAAAATGTGGCACATATAGACAATGGAGTACTACTCAGCAGCAAAAAAAAAAAAAAAAAAAAAACCCAACAAAACAAACAAACAAACAAAAACAAACAAACAAACAAAAAAATGATATCATGAAATTTGCAGGAAAATGAATGGAACTAGAAAATATCATCTTGAGTGAGGTAACCCAGACTCAGAAGGACAAACATGGTATGTACTCACTCGTAATTGGATACCAGATGTGAGGGAAGGGATGACCAGACTGCATCCCACAACTCCAGAGAGGCTAGCTAACAGGGAAAGACTCTAGGAGGGACACATGAATGACCCTGAGAAGGAGAAGTGGATGAGATCTACATGAGTGGATTGGGGAGTGGGGTGGTAGAGGGCAAGGAGTAGGTGATGAGAACATGGGGAAATGGGAGGTTCAAGCTGGAACAGGGACAGAGTGGGAGGGCAGGGAGGTAGATACTATGATAGATGAGGACATCATGGGAATAGGAAGAGGCAGGGTGCTGGGGGAGGCTCTCAGGAATCCACAAGGATGACCCCACCTTGGTCTGCTGGCAGTGATCCAGAGGGTGCCTGGACCTGTCTACTCTGGTGACTGGCCTAACAAATAACCTAACTGTTATCATAGAGCCTTTGTCCAGTGACTGATGGAGGCAGGTGCAGAGATCCATGGCCAGGCACCAGGCTGAACTCCAGGAATCCAATTAATGAGAGAGAGGAGAGATACTGCATGCTAGGGACATCAAGATCATGATGGGAGCACATGCAGAGATGACCAGCCACACTAGTGGAAGCCCATGAACTGTGGACTGGTGGCTGTGGAGCCCCCATGGGTCTGGAGTAGGCCCTCTGGATACAGAAGATGGTTGTTTGGCTCTAACTGTTTGGGGGGCACCCAGGCAGGGGGATCATGATCTGTCCCTGGTCTATGGGCAGGCTTCTGGGAATCCAGTGCCTGTGTTTTGATGCCTTGCACAGCCTTGGTACAGTGGGAAGGGGCTTGGATCTGCCTAGGCTCAGTGTGCTGGGCTCTGCTGACTCCCCATGGGAGACCTCTATGTGGGGGATGTGAGGATGCAGGTTGGTTTGGGAAAGAGGGCAGGAGGTGCGAGGAGGGAGGAGGGGGATTGGTGGATGGTATGTGGAGTGAATAAAAAATTTCTTAATAAAGAAAAAAAAAGAAAGAAATGGAGACTAAGAAGGATCACATAGTCTGTCTTAGGACACCCAGCTAGTTTTTGTGGGCCAGGGGTTTAAATTCATGTTTAACTCCAGAGTCTTTTTTAAAAAACATCCATATTAACTTGTTTATGTTAACTAATTAAGACATCAACTCATATAAATGCTTTCAAAATGAATCCCACCAGCCACTGGCAGTAGAATTTTCAAAGGAGGTGACATGTAGTACAGGCCCCTCCCAGATGCACTGAAAGCCCTAGAAGCGATGCTGCATTGGAAGCAAAAGGAGGAGATCCAGTCCCCTAAGCTCCTCATTTCTTAAAGACATACTCTTTTGATTTTAATTTAATTCTCAACCTAGGAAGATGTTTATATTGTCCACTTGTGGAAGGACTTTTTTCTTAACAGCTAGACAGTTAAGCTGTAATATGACACAGGCGTCAGGAACACTAGTTCTACTGATTGTATCAGATTTCCTTCAGTAACCTGCTCTGTGGGAATGTGAGAAAATGAATTAGAATGAAAAGGTAATCATAGCAATTCTGAAGCAGATGATCTCAAGTCATGGTTTACCTTCCCTCCCTATCTTTAATCTGTCATTCATCAAGCACACTTTTGACAAGTAACTCTCTATTTCACACTGGGCATGGGATGGGTTCCCTCTTGTTTCTGCTCAGATTGAAGCTCATTCTTAATGAGGATGGTGGACTTCCTGAGGGAAATCCTGGCCTATCCTGGGTATTGGGTAGTCAAGGGGAGTCTCCTGCTGGAATTTATCTTTAAGCAAAAGCTTCAGAAATGACCAGAAATTGTCTAGATCAAAAGCTAAGGAAGGAAAACAAGAACATTCTTCATGTCCACATAGATGACTATCCTGTGTAAAGATTCTGAGAACAGCAAATGCTCACAAGATGCAGGGAAGCTGACCATTTCACTAATGGCTGGTGGGACTGCAGCCTAGACAGGCACTTCTGAAAACCATGGCAGTTCTTTAGCTGGTGAACATTGAGTTACTGTAGGTTCCAACAATCCTATTTCTAAATACATATGCAAGAGAAATGCTAACCATGTTCACACAGAAACTAGTATAGGTTTTTTCCTTATGCAGTGTTTTTCTGAAGGGAAAAATGGAAACAATTCAAATAGTGATAAACTGTTAGATAAAACATGGTATGGAATGGACTATTATTTGTCACTAAAAGTAATAAAGTTCTTATATTTGCTACACCACAGAGAAACCTTGAAATTATTTTTTGCTAAATGAAAGAAGTTGTACACAAAAAGTCAAATACTGCATGCTTTTACATATTCAAAATATTTAGAATAAGCTAATCCATGGAGGCAAAAATCAGGTTTTTTTTTTTTTTGTTTGGTTGGTTTTTTGTTTGTTTGTTTGTTTGTTTTGGTTTTTCGAGGCAGGGTTTCTCTGTGTAGCTTTGCGCCTTTCCTGGAACTCACTTGGTAACCCAGGCTGGCCTCCAACTCACAGAGATCTGCCTGGCTCTGCCTCCCAAGTGCTGGGATTAAAGGCATGTGCCACCACCGCCCAGCTAGCTTAATGTTGCACTGTAGCTGGTAATGGGAGAATTTGGCATGGTGGTTAAACATCCTAAGATTTGTGTTGGGGGGTAATGAAGCAGTTCTAGAATCAATTGTTGTGATGGACACACACCATCCAGCTATGAAGATACTTATATTACACTAACACACTGTACATTTTAAACAGTAAATTGGGGGGGCTGGAGAGATGTCTCAGTAGTTAATAGCACTTGCTGCCCTTTCAAGTTTGATTCACAACACCTGTACAGCAGTTCACAACTCATGGTAATTCCAATTCTAGCATACACACTGGCTCTTCTGGCCTCTGAGGGCACCAGGAATGCATGTGTTACACAGACATACATATAGTAAAACACATAAATAAAAAAAAAGATAATAAAATTGTTGAATCACTTGGTAAGTGAATTAAATTTTAAAAAATGTTACAAAACAGACAGAGATGAGCATGTGTCTAATCCTTGAATATGCAAGGGCCAAACACATTGAGGGAATGCAGTGTGGGTGGGAAACGCAGTGTGGGTGGGGAATGTAGTGTAGGTGGGGAATGAAGTGTGGAGGGGGAAATGTAGTGTGGGTAGGGAATGCAGTATGGGTGGAGAATGCAGTGTGAGTGGGGAATGAAGTGTGGAGGGGGAAATGCAGTGTGGGTAGGCAATGTAGTGTGGGTGGGGAATGCAATGTGGAGGGGGAAGTGCAGTGTGGGTGGAGAATGCAGTATAAGTGGGTAATGAAGTGTGGAGGGGGAAATGCAGTGTGGGTGGAGAATGCAGTGTGGGTGGGGACATGCAATGTGGAGGGGGAAATGCAATGTGGAGGGGGAAGTGAAGTGTGTTTGGGGAATGCAGTGTGTTTGGTGAATGCAGTGTGGGTGGGGGATGCAGTGTGGGTGGGGAAGTAGTGTGGGTGGGGAATGCAGTGTGGGTGGGGAATGAAGTGTGGATAGGGAAGTAGTGTGGGTGGGGAATGCAGTGTGAGTGGGGAATGCAGTGCACACGGGAGAAGTGCAGCATGGACAGGGAAAGCTGTCAGATGGTGGAAAAGGAGATGGATGGTGTGAAAAGAGAACAAGAAGCAGCCAGAGACATCCACCAAGAATGGGGCAGGGGCTCTGAGAATCATGTTATAGATGCTGGCTTTAATTTGAACATTAGCAATATTGTCTCAGTATAAACAGCATGTTAAACAAAACCAAAACACGATGTAAGCAAAATCCACATTCCCTGCTGCAACTATTTGGAGATATGCCAGGATATGCTTCACGATCAGTGTGTCTCCATCAAGCAGGTTCCTGCTACTGAAGTACAGCACCTAGGGCATTCTAGCAGAGGACAGAGGCTACAGGAGGAAAGAGATGACAAAATTTAGCCTTGTTTTCTACTTTGCTAGTTGAATAACATTATCTCTAATGTTGATTCATCTGGTTAACTTAAATTGTTAACTGTGCTCATTTGTATAAAGGAACAAAACCAAAATTTAAACTCCATTGTGCCTATTAATGCCAATGATATGTAGTGGAGTGTTTGGCTCCTCGGCCATTACTGATGTGAAGTCAGGAGGCAGGGAAATGAAAGTGAGGTCCTAAATGAGCACTTCATTTGAATGAAAGGGTGAAGATAATTCATGAAGGAGGATGTCAGCTCAGAGTTGTTGGAGCATAAGTTCATCTGACCTGCCTTTGAATGTTGCACAACTGTTGTCCTGGTTGTTTGTATCAACTGGACACAAGCTAGAGTCATCTGGGAAGAGGAATCTCAGTTGAGAAAATGGTTCCATCAGGCAAGTCTATAGGGCATCTTCTTGACTAATGATTGGTGTGGGAGGGCCCAGCCCACTGGAGGCAGTGCCACCCTGTGGCAAGCTGGGCAAACCAGGGAGAGCAAGCCAGTATGCAATGCCCACCCATGATCTTTGTTCCAGTGTCTGCCTCCAGGTTCCTGATTGAGTTCCTTCCCTGACTTCCCGAGTTGTAAGATGAAATGAACCTTTTCCTTCTCAAGTTGATTTTGGTCATGCTGTTTAACTAAAACAATGTTGTATATCACTACACACATCTACACCTCACCCAACATGCATGCACAGGTTCCTTCAAGCAATGTGTGTGTGTGTGTGTGTGTGTGTGTGTGTGTGTGTGTGTACATATACATACACATCTGCATCTCTGTGTATTGTTGCAAAGGAGGAGAAGTTATTGTCAGCATATATTTTGCAACTGCAATAATTTTCTGAGCAAACATCATTAATTTAGAAGCTAAAGAAGGGACAGAAGCTGTTCTCTAGAGATACAGCATACAGCATGCCCGCTGAGACTCTGGAAGCTGCCAGGTCTACTTCTGATCTTGTGAAGAAGTAAGGAAGCAATCGCTGAGGTCGCAAAAGGCACCCAATTCAATTTGTTGATTTCAAATGTACAATTCTCTCATTCCCTTCTTGGTTGACCTGACCCAATCAAGGGGTAATTGAATTTTGCTGGGGTTTACTGCATTTTTTCTGTCAATAAAAGGCTTCCATTTTAGAGTAGTTTTTCTCTTAAAAAAATTAGCAGTATACCCATGGAGCCATTTAGAACAGTGCATGACTCTTCAATTAAACTAAAGGAGTCACCATGAGTACAAGGCTTTGAGTTTTGTTTGGAGGGACTGGAAGAATATTAAATGAACCTATCTCTTCAGCAGTTTGGAAAAGGGCCATCTGGTATTACTTTATGTATAATGGTGTTAGTGGGCTGGGAGATGGCTCAGTAGATAAGACACTTCCATGCATACATGAGGACCAGAGTTCAGATCAACAGTGCTCACACAAAATACTGGTCTCTGGGTCCAGCTGAAAGTTCCATCCTCAAAGAGGACAAGAAAAACTGATTGAGGAAGATGCCCAACATCAATCTTGAGTTCTACTTGCATGCACAAACTTACACATGAACATACATACACAAGTGTGTGTGTACAACACATGGATACACATAAAAATCACAGTATTTGTAATAACAACCAGTAACGTTTTTGTACATCCAGTCAGTATGTTTTATTCTCACTTGTTTTTCTTAGCAAAACACTGTTACTATCACTATTGTACAGATAGGGAAACAGAGTCTTGAAGTGTGTATCAAGCTAGCTGAGCTCTTGTGTCTCATGAATGGCACAGATGAGTCTTGCATGCAGGTAGGTCAAAAGGACATCATTTGAATAACTGATGCCAGTTTTTGCTTCTCTGCTTTAAAGGTTACAGCAAACTTAAATGTCTAGCTGAACGCTTATGTTAAAATGGCAAGCCAGCTGCTCCACACTACCTCATCCAATGGTAAAAACTCATCAAATAGGCAGAGTTTATGTGGAATAAGATTCTAAGGCATTATTCATTCTCCTACCACATTGAAGTGTGTGCATTAAATAATATACACCCAGCCATGCTAGTTGGAACTCTGTGTACTGACCAATATAACATCATGAAAACCTTCCTAGATCCCATATCTTACCAGGACTTGTTCTGCTCCCTATCTCAGAACAAGCAGGGGCAAGTGATCTGAAATTGTGGTCCTAAGAGTGTGCTTCTGTGTAGAAAGTGAGGTACTGTGTAGTGTGCAGCACAGGCCCAGCTCTAGGGAACAATGGACCGTGACTGAGCTGTGGCAAGGCTTTTGAGATCCCTTCAGTGTCTTTCAGCAGGTGAAGCACACATAGGTCTAAGGTCCTACTAATCCAAGAGTGTGGGTCTGAGTGATAGACAGTGAAGCCATTCTTCAAGGGCTGTGGAAGTCCAAGGCAAAGTGGAAGAAGGTGGGAGTCGAGCTGCTGTGCTCCATTTCAATCATTCTGTAATCAGAATGGCAGCGTGTAGGGAAGACCAGGCAGAGGGCCACTGACAGATCATGGTGTCTCACCTATTCTATAGCTTCACTCTTTTCTCTGGGACTTTCAGTTCTTAGGATGGGGCTCTGCTATACTGTTTATTGTTTGTTTCTTTCTTGTTTTACTATCCCTAGTTTGCAAGTTTCTGATTTTAGATTTTTTCTTTCTTTTTGCTAGATATATTTGTGTATATGTGTGATGAGTTATTTTGTTGCATTTACATACATGCACACACCGACTTACTTAGCTAATATGATTCACTCCATAAATTACTACTACCTCAGGGTTTCACCTCTTTCACAGACTACATCTCCATTCTTTCTCCTAAGTATCCCTCCCAGTTCACAGACAGTAGAGTTTAAGCCCAGTCATTTGAGAAGCCTAGTCAGAGATCATGCTGCTGACATAAGGAAGAGCCCAGACTTCCTGACATCCATCTTTGAGTTGTTTGCATTGTCCCAAAGTCTATTTGTAAGTTTTAAACCACTGTGTTCCACATGATGCTCAACTCCTTTCATTCAAGGGGATTCAGGGAACACATGCATCTATCATTAGAGGCCCTAGGACAGAGAGTCAATGACTTGGTCTAGAAGGTTGGGAAGGACAAACCTCTGTTTGCTACCTCAGGTTTTCTTATTGTGTCTGAAGGATGGTGTTTGGTGCTGCTATTTAGGGAGCTGACAGTGATTTCACATCTACTTCTGCTAGATGCCAATCACCAGTGGACATTTATTGAATCCAAAATACTCCAGACATGATACCAGAAGCTTTTCCACGTTATCATTTAAATCTGATGCATTGATATCAGTGCTCAGATTGTCTCATTATCCCTTTACTAACAAATGGGGAGACTTACTGACATAATGGTTTCAAGAGAGTTTGGGGACTGTGACCATCTTAAGCTGGCTCTAAAGACATATATTGAAAGAAGGTTACTGTTGATGCCACTTACACTTCAAAAGACTTATTTTTATGCTGTGGTCAAAGTCTGGGGAACTGCTTCCTCCTAAGAGTCTTTGGTTAAGGTCTATTTAGGATGTAAATGGCATGAGAGTACACAGTAAAGCTTGAACACAGCCCTGGGAAATTCTCCCACACCATGGGAAGAACTGAAAATACCCTAGCAACTAGGCTCAGGTGGCTTAAGATAGAAAAATCTAGTCTCTCAAAGGTGAATGGAAAACTGTTATCAGAATGCAAGGCTCGCTCACTGGAAGTTGCCCCGAGGACCAGAGTACCTAGAGAACCTTGGAGAAGAAGAGTTACTGCTAGGCTTTCTGTAAGCCAAAGCCAAACATAAAACAGCCCAGCACCAACATCCTTCTAGCAGAGCCTTGGAGTAACAGCAGCGTCTACTCACTAGAAATTAGTTCTTCGAAAAAGATAAAAAACAGTGAGAGACAAAGTGTTCTTCAACACAACAGGGGTATTTGTCCCTGATTCGCTTATACATGGACTGTGTTTATTGTCACCATGGAAGGAACTTTCTGTTACTTTTTTTCCTCTTCACTTTACTGTTTGTTCCTCCCACAGGAAACTGAGTGAGATGTTGGAAAATGTAATCAAGGTTACTGCAAACAATACTCTTTTCTGCATGATTAACTGTATTCATACATGTGAGGCTAAAAAAATGTTGCCCTACTCCCCAGCTTCCAGAACAGAGATCCCATCTTTTCATCAAAAGATATTGTGTTGGGAACAAAGAACTCTCCAAATTTTAACACACACACACACACACACACACACACACACACACACTCACACACACTTCTGCATTTACATTGTGTAGACAGAATTTTTGAAATGAAACAGAAGCCTGCAGGTAATTAAAAAGAATGGTTCTGCAGAGGCAAGGTATGGCCAGGAGTTGAACTGAGAGCAATGAAGCTATAAAAACCTTATGATGACTCACAAAGAGATATCTCTCTGTTCACCAGCTATGATTTATTCATTTTGGATTCTTCAAATAGAATTTGAGTAATAGAAAATTCAGATGGCTTCTCCATTGCCAAAGTAAAATAGATAATAAGGTTACCCATTTATCTGAAGTAAAATTCATCTCTTGTTGGTCCTCTTTGGTACTCTACCCAAGTAACTTGTGAGGAAAAAAATAGTGCCAGAGAGTTTTAAAAAGGATCTTGAATGTTCAGCTGAAGACTTGAACATATGCTCATTTTATTTGATTGCAAAAGAAAGGTTTTGTGAGTAAACCATCCAAAGGATTTGAATGAAATGTATTTGCAACATTCAAAAATACACTGCTATGATGAGGGAAGGCACAGTCTCTCCCAGCTGCTTTAAATTCAAGTAAAATGATTTGATTCATTAATTCTGTGAAAAAGTACGGATATGTTTGAAGAAGTAAAGTACAATAATTTTCTTCCAATGATCAACCTAAAAAAGTGAAACACAAAGGGACATCAACCCACTTTGTGTTTGTATGTGCATGAGTGCAGGCAAGAGGTGACTCTTTGGTGAAACCCTCAGGAACGCCATCCACCTTATTTTGAGACAGATTCTCTTACTTGCCTGGAACTTGCCAGTTTGCCTAGGTTTGCTGGCCCCCCATTTCTGTTTCCCTAGTGCTGTAGTTACAAGCATACACCACCACGCCTAGCTTTTGCACAGGAGTTCTGGGACTAATCTCAAGTCCCCATGCTTGTGCAGCAAGCACTTTACTAACTGAGCTATCTCAGCCCATATACTCTTATTACAATATGACTGAAAGATAGCTCACTTGTAAACAAAGAGGTATCATATTCTTAACAGTTACAGGATATATATAAATATGATGTATGCATTACCAAATTGTACAGGTTGCCATACAGAGATACATAATGAAGAAACTATAACAAATTCCTAAATAATTCATCGGTGAATGCTTTGAACATTTTATACTAATTTCTCACGTTTAGTTTCCTAAACCCAAAAATGACTTAAAACCTCATCATTTTGGTAACTGGGAGAAAGTGGAAATAATTATATTTTAAAGCATTCAGATCCGGGCTATTTCACAAAGTCATTCATCCTGCCGCTAACCTCATCTACCCTCATCCCTAGGGCAACATGCAGATGAGCCTCAAGCACCAGTCCAGCCAATGGCAGGCTATTTCCAAAACACTGGAGTGCTTCCAGCCCTAACACACAGTGTGTTTGTTTTCATTTTCTGACCATTGTAAAGCTAGCTCTTCTTTTGCAGTTTCCCCATCAACTCGAAGGCAATGTAAAGAATCTCTGCCAACCATGAGCTATATGACAAGTACTGTGTCTCTCTTATTTGCTCTGTTCCTCTGCTTTGGAGCTGAGGTCCAAATCCAGAGCTCTATGTGTTCTACAACTGATCCCTTATCCAGAGTGCCTCTCTTTATTACTGAAAGCTCTAATTTTCTCAGAAAATAGAAAAAAGAGAATTACCCATCTCACAATATCTTTCTATGAGGCTCAGGTGTGGTAATGGGGCACAGTGTTCTTAGGGAGTTTGGATATAGATGCTACTAATGTTCACTATGTAAACATCCTAATTCTAAATTTAAGGAAAGTTTAGTTAATACAGTTGGCTTTAAAATCCAAATGGTTTTGTAAAGTTCCAATGGCCTACATATCCCCCAAATGCCAGATTGAAACCAAAACTATTGACACAGCTCACAAGAAAATCCTAATATGGTTCTTGACTACTTCTTTGCTACAATCACACCCAGTAGCTTTTCATTTTCCTAGAAAATAATCCACTCATTCCCCACACATTTAGTGCCCTTGAACCCCTACCAATGTCCAGCTTCCTGTCTTTGCTTGAGTCTCAGCCCAAATGTATCTCCATCTGACCACCCAAGCTAAAGAACACATCCCTGTCATAGCCATGCTCCAGTGGTCATCTTGTTTCATGCCTTTCATTGCCTTGCCTCTGCATGAGGGAACCCTACTATTGGTGAATCCGTGTTTTGCTTTTCTCGCCCACTAGACTGATGGTTCTCAATCTGTGGGCTGTAACCCCTCTGACAAACCTCTATCTCCAAAAATATTTACATTACAATTCATAACAGTAGCAAAATCAGAGTTTTGCAGTAGCAATGAAAATAATTCTAGCTTTGGAGATCAACACAACATGAGCAACTGTATTAAAGGGTCGTAGCATTAGGAAGGTTGAGACCACTGCTTTAGACTGAGAACAGGACCTGGGGACAAGGATCTTGTTTTGCTAAATCTTTATTAATGAGAACCTAGTCACATTGGTTTTGTGGTAAATATTCAGTAAATATTTGTTAAGAGAGGAAGGAAGGAAAGGAGGGGGGAGTTCATCACATTGTTAAGAGGTCTTCTGTCTAGAAGAAAATCCTGCTTTTGTAGGAAGTAATGTCTATGTGTTCTACAAGAGGAAAGCTGGACTTGGAGGTCGAAAGACTTGATTGAAGCCATATGGTGAAAGTTCCACGGTTCCACAGTTCCTGCTTCCTGGTACAGGTTCATTGGAACTCCCACCACTACATTTCCAGGAAGGAGAAATTCCTAGTGTTTCAGAGAAAAGACACAAGGACAAGAAGAAAAGATGGGATCCGTGGAGTCCTCTGAACTGGGGACTCTGTTGGAGAAGCTCCTCAGGAACCTGCCCTCCAGACATTCCCAGCAGATGATCCCATCCTCCACCCATACAACACAGCTCTGAGTTATCCCCAGAAACAACCAAGTAGACTTAGGCCTTCCTTGGACTGTCTTCCCACTATATGTCTCATCTGCAATATACTCATTCACTTATCAACTTCGCACCTGGCATTATGTTAGGAATTACAGATTTTATCATAAACAATATGGAGATGATTTCTGCTATCAGAGCTTTGTTCTAATGCAAAGGGTACATGAATGATCTATTCCAAAAGATGGCGGTGGATGTTAGGATGGAGGCCTTGTAGGGCTTAAGCCAGTCTAGGTCTCCCAGGGGACTGGTTACTTAGTTGAATTATAGAGAAAAGTTTAGTGTTAAGAATAAGAGCCCTGGGAACTGGGGAAATGACAGAGAGGAGGGCTCTAGACTGGAACTAAAGTATGTGCAATTCATGTTAGGAAGGGGAGACTGCATTTCCACAGGAAATTTTGTCATTGTTGATGGTAACAGTAACAGAAGGGGCCACTGGGTATTGATTGCTATCATCTGTGCTAGCCACTATGCTCCATACCCTGAATGTTGTAATTCCTACATCCCTATGACAGCCTTGAAAGGCAAATCACTGTTATCCTTATTCTATAAATGGGGACACTTGAAGCTGAGCACATGGGAGGCCAATCTAATGTATATGGTCTGCCTACAGTTCTTACTGCCAGGTGAGTGTTCCTCCTAAGTCTACCACATACACTTAGGCCAGATGTTGTTGAATCTCCTCTCAGGCATTCATCTGAACCAGTTTCTTATACACCACATGGTGAGAAAACAGGTAGACTTTCAGAATAGTGTACATGAGAAGCTAGCTCTCTAAGAATCCACTGCTTAAACAAAAAGACAGTTTGTCTGTGTACTTGAAACTCACAAGGGAAGAGCACTTCAGCTGCTTTGCCAGTGTCTGAGGTAGAGGCTGACCTTCAGCTGAAAGGCCAGAAGAATGCAGGTGTGTGTACACTTGTGCCAGCCTGAGCCTATGTGTCTGTGTTAGAAGACTTTCCCCAAGGCATTCAATGAGAAATATTCTAGAAGAGAAAATAATTTCAGCGCAACTATTACTTAACTGAGGGGAAATGATTTTTCTTGTTCAATTAATTTTAGTTGGATCTGATTTGGAGTTCCCTGGAGTGACCCCATATTACCTCTAGACAATATTCTATATGAAAAAGGTTTTTAAGCAATGGCTAATTTTTTTTGGCTACAGAAGAAAAATTGGTGCTGAGAATAGGACTTGCCTTGCCTTTCAGGCTGCTCAGGAAAAGAAACACTATGGCTCGCCATTCTCAGTGGCTCTGAAGTTGGCATGCTGTGGCTACTCTTTGGCAATCTTCCATCATATTATGTCTAGCTCAATCACTTTCTGCATGTCCAAACCAGTGTCTTGAACTCCTGTCTCTAATTCAATCATCTCAATTTGAATTCTTCAGTGGAAGGCAGTTTAATATCATAGCTAGCAAGGATTTGATTGGGAAGATTGTGGAGACTTTCTGAGAGTATATTGCAAGTCTATGACAGAGGATCAAAACAGTGTTTTAAAGAAAGGAAAATGAAAAGCAAAAAGATAAATGGTATTAATCACTGGAAAGGTCCCAACAAACCCATAGCGATGTGTCAATAAGCGGCCTTCTCTTGTTATACGTTACAGGTTATCTTCTAGGATTTCTTTCCTCTTAATTCATAGACTATTTATTAGAAAAGAATAAAACCTATATCCACTTCTCTCCTTTGAAAATTAAAAATCAAGGTCAAACATATATGAATAATGGTACAAATAAGTCTACATAAAGAGATACACAACAATTATTTTTAGCTTCTAAGAAATACCTAACATAAAAAAATTAGCTTCATTAAAATCCCAAGGATGTCTCAGAAACCCCTGGGGGGTGGTTGTTCCTTCCCTGTGCCCCATGAGAAAAACACCATTTTCCTAACATTACTAGGATGCCATCTGCAAATCTCACTCTCATTCTCTCTGAAGTAGACAGTGGCATGTTACAGACATGATGTGAAGTGTGATTCAGTCATATTTCCTGACTGAAATAAGATGTATGCTTGTATATTTTCACATCTGATAACATGCTCAGTTTTTATTTTCTATATGATAAGTAGCCAAGGATGTAGTCCTCATGTTGCAGTGTTTGACCCTCAATCATGTTTGTGGAATGTGTGAGGGACTTCCTTAAGGCCTGACATTTGAGAACTGTGACTCTGGACAAGAACCTTGACTTCTTTCAAGTTATTTTACTTCTCTCATGACCTTTTGTGGTAATGTGGTTCATCTAGCCCAAATCACCATTTACATGGGCTTTTATTTAACCTTGTAGAGAGGTGTCTGTTACTTAGTACTACTGCATATGAACCATCACACTCCTAAAAGGTTTCTATAGTAATCATTCATGACTATGCCAGGTCCTTGTCCTTGGCAGATACTGTGTAATAAATGCTCTGACAAACAGCTGGAGGAAGCACTAGCTAGCTAATGATGTTGATGCCTGACCCAAAACTAGGAACTTTTATCTCAGGTTCCAAATGTTCCCTGGTCTCTCAGGCACTACATGTAGAATAAGAGGCTAGCATTAGATATTACATCATGAAGTTTACAGAATGTAATCAAGGACTATCCATCATTCATCTCATTGCTGAAGAGGAACCACAGAAGGAGGCCCAAAGATGTGAGAGTTCCTATATGAGAACATAGGAGTACCCACCATAAAGTAGGTAGCTGATGTTTTTGCTTACCTATACATATTCCTTTCCTGAAGTTCTTGAGTTTTCAGGTTGGAAAACCAGATCTAGATTTGATCAATTATCATATTTTAACCCTTGGGCTTAAGGATCTAAAAATATGCACACTGGATCCTGATACAGGAAAATGAGGCCAAAACTGAAGGAAACATGGAGAAAGAAGAAAGATATTCTAATTCCTTTCTTATGTCCCCAACATCTAGCACAATGCCTTTTCCATGACAAATGTTCAAGATATTGACTTTGCCCTAACTTCCTCACAGGTCATTCCTCACAAATGACCCTTAATCTGAATGGGCATCAGGTGCAGACATATTTATGGTTTTAATCACAGTTTTAAGTAATCCATTCTTTACTCTCTTTGCTTTCTCCTATCTCTTTGTGCCTGTCTTGTGCTTCTTCTCTGGATTTTCCTCATCACAGTTCTATATAATACACATATGCTGAGCTTTCCAAGATGCTGAAATTTCTACAATTGAGAGGCCAAACCACTTGAACCCAGCAATTCTGTGTGCCTCTGTGTATGTTTCCTTCATTTCCTCACTGCTCTAGTTGGGTCTATTCCTGAAGCCATGCAGGGATGGACAAGAGGCCAACGTCCCTCCCAGTTCCCCTAGGATTATCCAAATTGGGCCTTGTGCCCTCTTGAAGAACATCACCAAGGCTAAGAGGCAGTTGCATTACCTCATAGGCAAGTGTTTGTGCACGTGCATGCATGTGTACGCTTGTATGTGTATGTGTGTGTGTGTGTGTGTGTGTGTGTGTGTGTGTGTTGGGAGTGAATAAGACATAGAACTTCATATAAACTTCACTAGTTGTTTTTCATCGGGAGGAAGAGTCCTAGTATAGATAACAAAAATGTCAGTTCTATGTATCTTTTCCCTACAAGATATGATGTGGGTCATTTCATTTCAATATTCACAGTATCAAAAATAAAGTAGATTCATTTACAATGCATTGTTGTCATGAGAACAAACATACTCACATGCAATATTACATGTCTTATTCCATAGGAAGGACTAACTTTGTAAAGTCTCCAATGTCAACACTTTGCTAATTCCTGTCCATTATGTTACAACTCCTCATATCTTCCTCTTTCCCTATGTTTATCATGCTTAGATTCATTTTTCTCTACTTCTCTATTTAATCATCTTTAAAGTACTTCTCAAAGTATGTTACCTCCCTGAAGCTTTCCCTAAACATTATTTGCTTGGTTATTTTCTCAAAATTTGGGCCATCGTTGCCTTTGTTTTCTACAACTTGTCCTTCATTCACAATATGTTTTTGTCATGGCTTCCTTTTCAGCTATTCATATCAAGTCTCCACCATCTACTTATTATATTATCCTTGAAATTTTATTAAAAGGAAGATAATACCCATATCTTCTTCATAATGTTATTAAAGAATTAAAAGACTGGCTATCTATAAAGAAAAAAAGCTTAGCACTGCGCCTGACACAGTAACTATTCAGTATGTTTTAATTATTTTTACAACTGATAAAATAATATTCATAGGTTGTCAGTTTAAGCTCTTTCCTCTGAGAATTCTCCCATGTTCAAGGGTGCTTGCTCTACTTGCAAGTGCATGTGGTTGGAAGCTTATGAAGATTAACAATTTTGAATGCATTCTTTAGCACTGGAGGACCAAAGAGTAGAAATGCACAGAAAACCCCAGCCCTTGCCTTTAGAATTCTTTGATGTATTTCACAGTTTTTAGAGGACCATAGCAAAGCTGAGTTTTAGTTGCCTATTGTGATCATTAATACAAATTCTGTTTTTCCCTCCTCTATCTTACTTCTCCCACACCTTTTTTATGTTTCCTGGGCTCACCTCTTATGTAATTTCACTATGCCCAAGT